>NW_024083832.1:0-2721 GCF_003009895.1 Hyaena hyaena | reverse complement strand
ACCAACAGCATCACCTGAGAACTTGTTAAAAGAAGCAGTCTTGGGGCGCCTGGGTGGCTCAGTCGGTTAAGCGCCTGACTTCGGCTCAGGTCATGATCTCACGGTTTGTGGGTTCGAGCCCCGTGTTGGGCTCTGTGCTGACAGCTAGCTCAGAGCCTGGAACCTGCTTTGGATTCTGTAACTCCCTCTCTCTCTGACCCTCCCCTGCTCATGCTGTCTCTCTCTTTCTCTCAGAAATTTAAAAAAAAAAAAAGAAGAAGAAGAAGAAGAAGAAGAAGAAGCCGTAGCAGTCTTGGGCTCCATACTAGTCCTCCTGAATCAGAATCTGCATTTTCATTAGGTCCACAAGAAAAATCCTGTGTACATTAAGTTTTGAGAAGACCTGTATAATGGTTTACCTTAAGATGGGGATCTTGCTTTCACTACTTCTTAACTGTATGAACTTGTTCAATTAGTTAACTTCCCCGAGTATATTTCCCCTTCTGGAAGAAGAGAGTAATTGATGTGTTCTGATAGGAAGAGTATATGAAATCATACGTCAGGGTACTTAATGGTACTCTTAACAGTGTACAGACAGCACGGTCTGTGATTGCTAGGCAATAATCATGTCAAGTAATTTTCAGGGCTTTGGATGTGGTCAGCTATTGCTAGGCCTTTGGCTTTATAAGTCCTTCACTATGATCGTAAAACAGGTGGCAACAGAGCTTTAGTGAACTAGGCTAAGTAATTCCTCCCCCACTCCCAACTTTACTGATGTATAATTGACCAAATTGTACGTACTTATGGTGTTCATTTTGATGATTTGATACACATACATATTGTGAAATGATTACCACCATCAGTTAGGAAATCCATCACCTTACATGGTTAATGTATACCCCAAAGTGACTATAAATATTAGATGGCAGGCTTTTTCTGTCAGAGGAAGATGGTGGTAACTTAAGGCTCTGTAGGCCACACAGTCTCTGTGGAGACTACTGAGCTCTGCCCTTTTAGTGAGAAAGCAGCTATAGACAAGGAAGCAAATGGGCATGCTGTTTCAAAAAATAAAATGCGCAAAACAGATGGCATGTGTAGATCTGATTGTAAGGAAACAAAAGGGAAATTTGAGGCATATCTTGGAGTTCATTTCAAGGCCTTTCCTCATGGTCTTTGGGGGACCTGGGAAGGAAGCAGAGATGATCATATCATTGGCTGTCTGTTGGAGCTGAGAAGTGTGGGGTGAGGAGGAGGGTATCTCTTTTGAATGAGGTGAGCATTGCTTCTCATTTACCACCAAGGTGATGCTCGGGAATGGGTCTGATCTGGGGGCAGTGTGTCCTTGTTCAGTGGTGGCCAATGCCTAGAGCCTTCCTGCCCCAGTCCACTCTGGTAAAAACTTGCAAGGGAGTCACAGCATATTTCCCAGAGACAGTCTTAAACAACATGGCTCTTACACACATGAGTTTTCCATGGCCACACGTGAAGATCCCAGCAACTCCAAACACGAGTCTTCGGTTTAAAGGGGAATTAGGCAACGGAGTGTATTGACGTAAACTGGTGTTTCCTGTGGGCAGGCTCACGGGGCCTCTTACTTTGGGCAAGGGAGTATAGGGACATAAGCAGAGACCGGGGAGCGCTGGGAGGATTGACCCAACCGTAGAATCGGTGTGTTAGGCTTTCATAAATTTATGTGAAGAGTTAGACTGTCCTTATCTCCAGAGGATTCAGGCATTGATTGGGGTCTTGGCAGTGAGAATCTCTGGGTGGTAATTTTCTTTCCAGGGAAGTTGATTGAGATTGAGGCAGAGCCCGAGCAAGTGGAAAGACTAGACTCCAGCTCTTCGGGAAAGGAATCTGGCAAGGGATTTGGTGCCCCAGGCCAAGGCGGAGCAAAATCCGTACTAGAGCTGAAGCCCAGGAATTGTGGCTACTCTTTGGGAGCCAGGGGAGGGCTGCAGCTCCAGGAGACTCCTAGTGCCGCCGCCGTCAGGAATGTTCTCATGGACGGCAGCTTGTAAGCTTCTAAGTCTCCTGTGGGGCCCAGGAGTGTCAAGTAAGGACTGGCTGGCACGAAGTCCCAGATTCATACACATACTCCTGAGTTTTTGTACCTGCCCGGACACTACAAGTTACTGTACATATTTTAAAGCTCACGACTTTGCCTCCTTGTTCCAAGATAGCTGAGGATGTTGTTTTGTGAGAAGAAGGGGAATTCACCCGGTGAGTGCTCAGTGGGCTTCTGCAGCAGTCTGATGGTTGTGAGGGTTTCCGAAAACCTGTTGCATCGTGAAAGCTGTTTACTCTTGGGATTGTGTATCAGTCGCAGTCCAGTGCGGAGGCAGAAACCTCTTAAGTGCTTTTCACAGGAAAAATGTGTACCTAGGTATAAAGAATTATTGGGGAGCCTGGGTGGCTCAGTCGGTTAAGCGTCCGATTTCGGCTCAGGTCATGATCTCATGGTTCGTGGGTTCAAGCCCCGCGTCGGGCTCTGTGCTGACAGCCAGCTCAGAGCCTGGAGCCTGTTTCCGATTCTGTGTCGTCTTCTCTCTCTGACCCTCCCCTGCTCACGCTGTCTCATAACTAAAAACAATTACAGAAAAATTAAGAAAAGAATTGTTAATAAGCTATAACATTCTTCACAAGACACTAAACAGGGAAGAAGAAAGCACTGAGGAATCCGAGAAGGAGAAACTGTAGGAAACAACATCCACTTGTGGGGCGAGGGAAACTAAAAGAGAC
>NW_024083831.1:0-2725 GCF_003009895.1 Hyaena hyaena | reverse complement strand
AGGGTCAGAGAGAGGGAGTCACAGACTGAAACAGGCTCCAGGCTCTGAGCCGGCAGTCAGCACAGAGCCCGATGCGGGGCTCGAACCCACGAACCACGGGATCATGACCTAAGCGAAAGTCGGACGCTCAAACCGACTAAGCCACCCAGGCGCCCCTCAGTTGTCGCTTCTTAACTGTGCAGCAGAACTGGAAGCCACAAGTCCCGCAGCAGAAGATGAAGTCGCCCGAGCTGCGACAAAACCCACTGGCCCATGACATGGAAGTAGCCCCGGCAGAAGTCCCGAGTGGGCGCCCGGGGTGGGGGTGCGTCGGAGACCCTCTGTGCCGTCGCCGGCCTCTCCGGAGGCAAACCCGGAGCGGTAGCCCAGCGCCGGCACTACCATGCTGCCCAGCTGCTCCGGCTGCCAAGGTCCAGCTGGTTCCTGCTCCCGGCACAGGCGTGCGAACACCTCCGTGAGCAAGCAGCGGAGGAACACCTGGAGGCCTCAGCGCATCATGTCTCCCAGTCCCGGCTCGGCCGCCCGGCCGCCACTGGAGCTGCTGCAGCCGCCTCTTGAGGTGCAGTCAAAGTTACTGAGGCTGCTGCCGGGGGCTGCAAGCCGCCGCGTGCCTCAAATGTGGAGGGCGGCACAGGGCTGTCGTGGTCAGCTGCCACTGCTCTCTGCTCAGCCCGCTTTCGCCTCCAGCGCACCGCGCTCTCGGGCCGGCCAGGTAGAAGCGCGTCTGGCCGGGCGTGGGGAGGATGAGCAGGGGCAAGTGCCTGGGTGCAGGACCGGAGGGGTAAGGGGGTAGGCGGGGGCCGGTGAGCAGGGGAGAGTCGGTCTGTCGGCGCCTGACCTCGGCTGGCGGCTCCGGACTCGTCGCCCTGCGCCCGCTCGCAGGATCCCTCTCACTTGTTCAGCTCGCCAGGTGCGCTGGAGAGAGCGAAGCAACACTTGTGGAATGAAGGGAGGGCAAGAGGAAAGGGGGAGGAGGTGGAGGGCGGGCAGAGGAGGGAAGGGCGTGAGATCAAGAGGGGCAGAGGCGCGGAAGAGGCGACTCTGATGAAGACAAGTTGGGGGGCTTGGGGCGCTGAGTAGGCTGGCGAGAGGAGGGAGCTTTGGCAGCCGCCTAGGCTGAAGGCACCCCTCGGGTTTCCCAGCACCTGGAGAACAGCTGCAGGAATTCCAGCTCCCTCTTCTGGCGGGAGGCGTGGCTCAGACATGTTACCCGCGCAGAAGTGGCTTTGCGCCTGGCTTTTTCAGTCGTGTGTGCCCAGGAGATGCTGTTCGAATCTGCCCTCCGGGGAAGGGGGGACTCGGAGGGGCTAGGGACAGACTCAGTGGCTTCCACTCCATGTCAGACTAGGGCACAGTGTCATCAAGATAGTCCCTCCATGGTGCATGGAGCCACTTTGCCCTTCCCTCCCCTCGACTGCGCCCCCCAGTCAGGCGCGCATCTGGGATGGTTCTACACCCTGGGACTTATCTAGGACCGAGGCTGAGCTGGGAAGGCGGGGTGGCAAGCCACTGGCCCGGGGTTAACCACCCCAGGGAGAGGGCCTTGGGATGAACTGAATCAAAGACGCCCAGGGGATAGGGAGAGGCAGCAGACCAAGCCAAGGCAGGAGCAAGTCCCACTTCCCCGAAAGTCTTTCCTTGGGACTCTCCTAAGCCCTAGGACCTGCCATTTTCTGTCCCTCCAGGACTTCCGAGCATTCCGTGCGTTCCACAGGAGAGCACAGCGAGGCGCCGCCACTGCTTGCCCAGAGCTGGTGCCGCACAATGCCTGGACACACCTAGCCTCAGCCACCCTCCCGCGCCTGGAGCCCTCGCGTGGGTCTCTGGAGACAGCTGACCTCTGTGCACACGGAGACCCCCAGACATCCTCAACCAATGTGGCTCAGTCCGGCCTTGCTTCCTTGGCCTCCAGCTGCCCGTAGCCTGTCAGCATTTCCAAATCTGCCCTTTCACGCAGGAATCCGTTGGCCCTCTCTCATTTCTCCCACTTATTTCCTCTGCTTGACTTTGACTCCGATAACCCCCAAAACGGGACTTGCGCCAAAGCTGCTACCCTGAATTTAGATCTCCACACGACCCTGTATTTTGTTGTTTTAATTACATTCACTAAGTACATACTTTGCAGGCAGTTGGGCGATTTGCAGGAAAGTGATGTCTCCACCACCCCCATCTTCCACTGGGTTTCAGTCAGGGGCTTCTCAGTGCATTTTCCAAGCACCAAAAAGTTGGGCAACATATCAAACGACATAGGGCATTCTCCTTAACTGAAAAAAAACATGGTGGGGAGGTGGTTATTGGACTCTATTGCAAGTTTTCTCAGAATGACAGGGAGTTTGGCTAGTTATGCCTTCTCTTGGAAGAATGTCACCTACTGTCTTCGGAAAGACTAGCATGGAATGACCCAGTTCCAGCAAAAAAGGAACCAGGTTAACACTGATCCAGCATATCCAGGGGTATGCCAGCCCTAGGACACTCATGGAATTATGGGCTGTATTATGTTCCAAATTGACCTGGACAAGGTGTGAGATTCTTTATTCTAAATTCATCAGATCCATCGAATGAGATTCCCAAAATAGGGTAGTGTGGCATGTCTGTCGACCCACACCCACCACCACTTGTGTGAACCTCTACAAACACAAGCATTGGTGTGTGAGAGCTAATGAGAGCTGATTTTTAATTGATGCTTACAACATAACCACTAAGCTTTTCTTTCTATCTTTTTTTT
>NW_024083830.1:0-2731 GCF_003009895.1 Hyaena hyaena | reverse complement strand
GAGAGAGAGAGAGAGAGAGAGAGAGAGAGAGAGAGAGAGACAGAGACAGAGAGAGACAGAGGCAAAGACAGAGACAAAGACAGAGAAAGAGAAAGCCAGAGAGGAAGGGAGGGAGGGAGTTTGATGCCTAAGCCAACTATAAATCAAACTCATGCAGCACATCTTTTAGAAATTAATGGAATAAGGTAAAAGGGAGGATTTGAACATGATACTAGAATTGATCTCCTTCTAGTGGCCCAGCCTGCACTCAGCGAAGAACTGTGGCTCTGTGGTCAACATTATTAGAGATTCATTGAAAGGCAAAAAGCTGTCTTGCTTTTTCAAAACAGAAAAGGCTTGATTAGGTTTCCAGAAGTGCAGGTAAATGATTATGAGTCTGATTAGAAGAGAAGGTATAAAGGAGGAAAAGAAGTTGAGGGAAGGGAAGGGTAGGCATGGCAACATACTCATTTTATAGAAAATCAAGGTAAACTGACTAAGGTATATGCAAAAAACTCAGGGTTGTGGATATTGTTAAAGTTAACTAGCATCACCAATAGAGGAACCCCCAAAATCAAAAGAAGGTATAAAAACCAAGAGAAAGTGAGGGCAGACTGAAGACACCATGAGTTCAATTCTCCTCTGTAAGCAGAATGTGGTCCCTTGATGATGTCTGAAGTTGATGAATTACTGAAATAGCAGATTAAGCACTTTATCAAGATGTAAGAAGGTAAATGCCAGAACAATGGAAACCGGAATTGTTAAAATGATCTACCCTGGGAAGCACAACAAAGGGTTGAGAAGTGATGAGGTCTCCAACCTTTGCTTTCATCATTAGCTCTTTTGTACTTTCTTGTCATCACTATTTTATTTATCATGTGCATGATTTCCTTTCAGCAAGAAAAACCTTTTTCACTTTTTAATTTTTCTTTTCCTTATTTGTTTGTTTCTTTGCTTGTTTATTTATTTATTCATTTACCTAGAGAGCAGGGGAGGGGCAGAGAGAGACGAGCGAGAGCGAGAGCGAGAGAGAGCGAGAGCGAGAGCGAGAGAGAGCGAGAGAGAGAGAGAGAGAGAGAGAGAGAGAGAGAATCCCAAGCAGGCTCCAATTGTCAGCACAGAGTTTGACGCGGGGCTCGATCTCACAAACCATGAGATCATGACCTGAGCTGAAATCAAGAGTCAGATGCTTAACCAACTGAGCTACACAGTTGCCCCTTCGTTTCCTTTTTTATTTAAAGAATGGTTTTTAAAAGATGGTGTGTATGTTTGGGAGAAAGTCCTATGGTTAACTGTCATGGTTAACCTTAGCAAGACTTTGCCATATGGAAGGAGATTTCATTTTACATTTATTATATAGAGTGGGAAATTTAATTGCTCAGCAGCTCATAGTACTGAGTATCAGCCGTTCACACATCCATAACCTATAAATGTGTCACAACATAATTGTGAATGTTGATAGCACTGTTCCAGAGATATCATGGAGACACCAAAATGCATTTAGCATCCTACAGCACTTGAAGGAGTGTATTGTCTTACCGCAATTTGTGTAAAAAATGACCCCCAAAAGGGTGCCTGAAGGGATGAATAGCAGGGGAGGAAAACTTCACTCGTGATTCAATACCTCATATTGTTGAGATAGTATTATCAAATCTTCGGGGTGGTGTTCTTGACTACAGAAAACAGCATGCTTTCATGCGTTGACTCGTGAAGTCCTTGGAGCTCAGGAAGAACAAATAAATGGATTGTACAAAGTTTCTAAGTTCAGGAGAACTAAGGAAAACCTGAATGAGGGTGTAAGAAAAGTGAGCTCAGGCTGGCGACTCAGGCAGTTGCCTAGAGTAAAATCCAGCTATAACCCGGGCTGTGACTCAGAGGATCAAACTCTCTCTGAACTGATACTTCGCTCCTGGTTAGAGACAAAAGGCCAGGCTTCCTTGGACACCAGAAAGGAAAGACACTGGGCCTTCAAAAACCAGCTAAACAAGGATATCCTCAAGATGGAAGGAAATAACATTAATAAGGAATCTCTTGTGTTGGGCATTGAATGCATGCCAGGCACTGTGAAAATCATTTTCCATATATTATCACTTTTCATCCTTACAACTATCCGCTTGTATGGATGAAGACTCCAAAGCTGAAGAAACAAACGAAAAAAGTAAAGTGACTTGAACAAGGTAAGCACAGGTAGTAAGCCATGGCCTGGGGCTTATCTATGGGTATATTTTTGTAAGATCATGTCTGTAAACTGCCTAATATTATGACAATGAAGGGCATTAGTTAAAATTGTCATCATACTTTGGAAGGAGAATTGGTTCCCAGAGACAAAAAATACCTTGAAACACTATATAAAAATCATCAGTCAAGATCGCCCCTGGTTCTTGGTTCCTAAGTGGGGTTGGGGCAAAACTACTTGTTATAAAGGAAATTCCTAAGAACCTCCCTGAATTAGAGTTTCTGAAATTAAAATTTAGAGCACATACTAAGGCTCAGAAGTGGTCAAGTGTTTTGCTCTGTGATACTGCATACAAGTCCATTTGACTCCAAGGCCCATCTTCTTCGAGGAATCTAGGCCAAGGAATTTAGGAATATACAATAACTGCTGGGAGTATAGGCTTCTTCATTTCTCACCACCATCCTGAGCCCAAATATCATGAATCATGTTCCCTTTTTGCAGACCCTGTCTGCTTCTGAGGAACAATGAGCAAGTGGTTACAGAAATGCTCAACCTCAGGGAAAGAGTGAGGGATAA
>NW_024083829.1:0-2737 GCF_003009895.1 Hyaena hyaena | reverse complement strand
GTGTATTTTGTGAATATGACTACGATATGCCTTGGTGATGATTAGCTTTTGTTGAATTTAATGGGAGTTCTCTATGCTCTTGGATTTTGATGTCTGTGTTCTTCCTCCGATTAGGGAAGTTTTCAGCTATAATTTGTTTGAATAAATTCTCTGCTCTTTGTTTTCTCTCTCTTCATCTTCTGGGACTCCTATGATAAAAATGTTAATCTGTTTTAATAAGCTGCTGAGTTCCCTAAGTCTGCCTTCATGGTCCATGAGTTTTACTCCCTTTTCTTTTCAGCTTCATGGTCCATGGCCTTTTATCCCTCTTCGTTTCAGCTTCATTATTTTCCATAATTTTATCTTCTCTATCACTGATTCCCTCCTGTACTTTGTCCTTCCTCATTTTTATGGCTTCCATTTGGGATTGCCTCTCCGTTAATAGCATTTTTAATTTCGGCCTGACTAGATTTTAGTTCTTTTATCTGTGCAGTAAGGGATTCTCTCATGTCTTCTATGCTTTTATCAAGCCCAGCTAATATCTTTATAGCTGTTGTTTTAAATTCCAGTTCTGACATCTTATTAATATCTGCGTTGATTAAATATCTGGCCTCATTTCTTGCTGTTCTTTCCTTTGGGATGAATTCCTCTGTCTTGTATTTGGAGAGAAGGAAAAAAAAGCAAAGTAAAGCAAAATAAAGATTTTTAAAAATCAAAGAAAAAATTTTTAAGTAAAATAAATAAAGGAAGCTAGATCATGGGTGTGATTTGGTCTGCTTGTTACTAGAAGCTTGGTAGAAAAAAAGATAGAAAGAGAGTAAAGAAAATAAAAGATAAAGGAAGAAAGAAAAATTAAATTAAAAAATTTAAAGTATATAAACTAGAATAAATTAAAAAATAAAATAAAAAACAAAAATAAAAAAATTAAAAAACAAAACAAAAACAAAGAAAAAGAAAAAACAAAAATAAGAAACAACCCCCCACCCCCCAACCCTTTAGGTATGCTACATCCCTTTCCCCCTAGAGTTGAAGGTGAGAGCATTCTATGATCAACAGACTTTGTGTGTGCTAGGGGTTTTGTGCTATTTTTCTGGGAAAGGAGCCTGCTGCTGTGACTCTCAGGTGCAATTTCCCTAGTGAAGATGAGCGTGCGGGGTGCAGGGGGGCGGGGCTTGATGTAGCAGGTCCATTTTCCACTAGATGGCGCTGTTTAGCTCACTCAGATGGATCAAGCTGGTGGGTGTGGAAAGACAGTGGCTTCACAGTGTTCTCTCCTCTGCCCAGCAGCAGGCCCTCACAGACCTGTAAAGAGTGACCTTTCCTGTGTCCCTGGTTTCCTTTTGATCCCTGCCTTTACCCTGTCTGTGTCCAAGCTGTCTACCTGCCAAATAGCATAGCACTCCTGTTTTAACTCAGGTGTCTCTGTGTTTCAAAACTCCACACTTCAGATACCACCCCCAGCCCTGGCCTCACCTGCCCTGATCTTCTGGGGGAGGGTCTCCCTGCACTGTGTCCAGTGCCAGGCAGCGGATCAGAGTTTATGGTAAATCACTGTTACACAGCCTGCATCAGGGTTTGCAGAACTCCACCAGTATCTTTGTTCCTGTATTGGTGAGTGGCAGAGTTCATGGTTCCCTCGGGGTCCTTTGACCTTGGAGAGGTCATATTACCTCTACCAGTACACTCCAAGCAGGGGAACCACTTCTCCCCACTGTAACCCTAGGGATCCTCAGGCTGCCTGCTATAGGAGCTCAGCTCTACTCTCCCTTAGGAGCACGACTCATCTACCTAAGCATGAACCTGGCAATGTTGCAGACCTCTGAAACTTCAGAATCTGCGCTCCACTATTTATAGAAAACCGGCAGTATTATAACCCTCTTCTTTTTTCCCCCAGCAAAGGATTGGGGAATAGTTTTCTTGTGTAGTCCCCTGCACGTATTTTCACTCGTTTTTTTTTTCATTCCATGCTTTCTCTCTCTCTTTTCTCACTACTCCCACCAGATTCAGTGCTCTATCCCCTGGGGACTGCCAGAGGCTCTTTTCTCCCACTAACTCTACAAAGTTACCATCTTCCACAGGCTCTTTTTCTAGTTTGCAGATGTGCAGCCTGTTCTCTAAGGCTTCTAATGGATCTCTTGGGTGTTCATAATGATTTGATATTTATCTAGCTGTGTTGGAGGGAGGGGGCAAGCTTAGGGCCATCCTGTTCCTCCTTCGTCTTACCACCAACATCTGGAATGCCTTTTATATTGTAAATCATTACTTGGAGAAATTAATAGAATTAGGAAAAACGTTAGTATTATCATACAGCTAACCCAAAGTTTCTTGCATTATCGAAGTTTTAGGCTTAGGAATATTCCATTAACTATTCTTTTTTTCAGAGTACATGTTATGTGCCCCCATCTTTACCCAAATTAATAGATTCAGAATTTCTCCTTACCTATACTTATGTAAAATCTTCAGCTAACTTGAGGTTATGAGTAAGAACAAATATGCATTCTATTCAAAAGCATCTAATGCAAGGGATGTAGCAACTTGATCTCCCTTGTGCAAAATCCATTTCAAAAAGTGTTCAGTAAAATTGACAATAGTGCTTCACACAGAGTGGATTAACTTCAAAAAATAGTTTACAGGTGTGAAATGAAATGTGTTTGAGCTACTTGCAAAAATATGACACATTCAAAAGAGGTAATTAAAAAAGTTTAATGAAGGGTTTACTTATAAAAGTAAGTTTAGGAGATAGTGAAACCCCAGGGCC
>NW_024083828.1:0-2737 GCF_003009895.1 Hyaena hyaena | reverse complement strand
AAGAGTCTCTCATGGTTTGCCTCTCTCCCTTTCCCCCACCATTTCCGCCGGAAATCAAGGATTTTCTGAGGTGATGGAAATGTTCAGGATATTGATTATCATGGTGGACACACGGATGTATGTATCTGTTAAAATGCATTCAAGTGCACACTTAGAGTAATTATTTTATTGTGTGTAAATTAAGGTTCCATAAACCTGGTTTTGAAAAATGATCAAAGCAGAACTTCCCAACCAGGGTGGCAAAGGGTTTGTGATCTACTGATCATGTGCCCTCACCCTCACTTGGGCCGGGCGGTAGAGGAATGGCAGTGCCAGGACCCATGGGGCTGCCCCCTTCTCTGTCCACCCTGGGGCACCACCACACATGTACGGGGACTTCCTAGGAGTGTCAGAATTTGAAAGTTGGAAAACACGACCTAAGGATGTTTTAGAGTTCATTTTTTTTTTTAATAATCTCTTTGCCCAACATGGGGCTTGAACTCACGACCCTGAGATCAAGAGTCACATGCTCTTCCAACTGAGCCAGCCATGCGCCCCTAGGGATGTTTTAAAGTAGACCCCCGACCCTGTTCAGTCACTGAAATAAACGTCTTATACCTTCAGCACGCTTATCAGTTTCTCTCTTGGTGCCTTCTCCCTCTTTAGAAAGTTGTACAAGTAGACGTGAGCATTTGGATTCGACGGGAACTTTTCGTCATAGGCATAATTGGTGAGCACCTCTCGGGCTCCATCCTGATCCCCACAGAACTCCAGCATCTATATAAAATAAGTCACAATGTCTCCGCTAAATTCTGTAAGACAGCTATACAAAAGACAATGCACAACTTAACTTTGTTGATGGGTACAAAAATTCATTAAAATGACAAACAGTACTTCCTGCACAGGGAACCACAGTAATGGCAGTATTTGCTGTCACCAGCATACGTTACAATGTCTGTGGAGCACAGATCACTCACAACAAAGGCCTAGGTGGGTTCCCATTTCCTCCTGATCACATTTTTGTTACAGAAAAATGCAGCCACAGCAACCTAGGAATTGTTCCTGTAAGAAATGAAGGCCTCAAAGCAGGGCCCACTGGCGAGTAAGAAAGACCCAGTGAAGCACTAACCTCGGTGCCGATATAACTTCAGCCACAGAAGGCGCACATGGGAACTAGACTTCCTTCCCTTCCATTCCCACCCACTCATGGGAATTCCCAGATTCAGCGGCATGTGGTTTCAGAGATTATCTCTTGACAACATAATTATCAGGTTAGCACTCATGGAACTTTCAAAATTTTTGAGGATTTATTCCCAGTGCCAAGCCCCCCATCCTTCCACAGTGACTCTGAGATGACACTGCACCCTGACCTGCTTCCTAAAAGCCATTGTTCTTCATCCCATGTATTACGACCTAGTTTCAGATTTTTGTCCCCTGGTCTTCTCTATCCCACAAAATATAAAATATCTTTCTGCCTGGGGGCAACTGGGTGACTCAGTTGGCTAAATGTCTTACTTTTGATCTCAGCTCAGGTCATGATCAGAGGGTGGTGAGTTCAAGCCCTGCGCTGGCTCCACACTGAGCATAAAGCCTATTTTAAAAAAAACAACAACAGGGTGCCTGGGTGGCTTAGTCGGTTAAGCGTCCGACTTTCGCTTAGGTCATGATCTCGCGGTTTGTGGGTTCGGGCCCCGCGTCGGGCTCTGTGCTGACTGCCAGCTCGGAGCCTGGAGTCTGTTTCAGTCTGTGACTCCCTCTCTCTATGACCCTCCCCTGTTCATGCTGTCTCTCTCTCTCCTAGAAATAAATAAAAATAAAACATTTAAAAAAAAAAAAACAAAAAAACAACAACAACCAACCAACCTTCTGCCTTTCTTCTAAATTCAGTAAGAATAATATAGAATTAACAGTTACAAACTATCTTGGTATTTATTTTATAACTATATAACCATGACCTATTATTCAGTGGCAAAGGGAAAAAAACAGTTAACATTTATAGTATATTAGTAAAATAAAAATTATTCAGATGAAAAAGAGATATCATATTCCCTTTTTGAAATTTAAAAAAAATTTTTTAAATGTTTATTTAAAGATTTTATTTTTTAAAGTAGTCTCTATACCCAATGCGGGGCTCGAACTCACAACCCTGAGATGAAGAGTTGCATACTCCACTGACCGAGCCAGCCAGGTCCCCTCTCTCTCTTTTTAAAAAAAAAAAAGGAAAAAAACAATGCTCTCCATTTAGTTGCCTTCCGATCAATAAAGATAAGGCTTACGACAAAATTAAACTAATAAAACTTTATGAGAAGCCTACTTACCTCTACATAACTCTTCACAAAAGGGTCCCAAACTCCAGGAGTTTGAATCAAGGCACAAAGGTTTACAGATGTCTTCCAGCTGTGGTTGAGCATAGTCTGGGATGCTGTGTTGTAAGCATAATCATCTTCATCTGTTCAAAGATAAAAGATTTTCAGAAGTCATTCAGTATCGAGGACTTTGCTGATACTAACAGCAACCAATAAACTATCCACAAGAAAAGTTCAGGCCCTGATGGCTTTGCCAGTACATTCTAACAAACATTTAAAGAATATTACTAATTCTTCACAAACTCTCCCCCCCACCCCCCAAACACCCCCCTCCTCGACAACACACATAAAAAGAACCAAAGGAAGTGCGGTCAGGAAGGCACACCTGGGGAACTCTGAGAATGAATCTAGGTGGTAGCCTCATGGATATTTGTTTTAAATTATTCATTTTA
>NW_024083827.1:0-2738 GCF_003009895.1 Hyaena hyaena | reverse complement strand
TGAGAGAGAGAGAGAGACAGCATGAGCAGGGGAGGGTCAGAGAGAGAGGGAGACACAGAATCTGAAACAGCCTCCAGGCTCTGAGCTGGCTGTCAGCACAGAGCCTGACACGGGGCTCGAACCCATGAACAGTGAGATCATGACCTGAGCCGAAGTCGGACACCCAACCGACTGAGCCACCCAGGCGCCCCACTCAATTCCCATTCTAACATACAGTCTAGGCAACCACTATTTTACTTCCTGCCTTTATAGTTGTACCTTTTGTAGAAGATTCATGTAAACAGAATCATAAAATATATAGCCTCTGTGTCTTGCTTTTTCTCACAGATCACAATGCTTTTAAGACTCATCCATATTGTAGTATGTATCATTAAATCATTCCCATTTATATAGCCACATAATATTCCATTGTATATATGCACCATATTTTGTTTCTCTATTCACCAGTTGATGAACATCGGGTTTCTGATTTTTAGCTATTATGAATAATGCAGGTGTCAACATTAATAAATTAGTTTTTTTATAGATATGTGTTTTCATTTCTCTTGGGTAGATACCCAGAATGGAAAGTGCTGGGTCATGTGTTAAGTGTGTGTCTAACATTTTAAGAAACTGTCAAAGTCTAGAAATAAATTCTTACATTTTCCAACAAGGATGCTAAATAAATCAGGGGGCAAGATCACATTTGTACCCCATTATCCGTGGTTTTGCTTTCCATGGTTTCAGTAACCCATGGTTTAGCAGCTCTATGGAAGCAGATGGTCCTCCTGACAGATCAGGTGAGCAGTAGCCTAACACTACGTCACAGTGCCTACATCATTCACCTTATTTCATCTCATCACATGGGCATTTTGTCATCTGATATCATCACAGGAAGGGTGTATATAGTACACCAAAATATTTTCGTAGAGACACCACATTCCTATAACTTTGTTTATACTATATTGCTACAATTATTCTATTTCATTATTATTGTTGTTAATCTTTTAGTGTGCCCAGTTTATAAATTAAACCTTATCATAGGTATGTCTGAATAGGAAAAAACATAGTGTATGTGTATGTATATATTTTATATTTATATATATATATATATATATATATATATATATATATATATATATGGGTCAGACTGCAGTTTCTGGAGATACTTGGTGGGGGGGGCTCTTGGAGCATATCCTCCACCAATAAGGGGGGACTGCTATAGTCTTTTCAACAAATGGAGCCAGGAAAACTGGATATCTGTGTGCAGAAGAATGAAGTTGGGACCCCTAACCTCTGACATCACATAAAAATAACTCAAAGTGGATCGGAGACCTAAAAATGAGAAGTAAAACTATAACTCTCCTACAAGAAAACCTATGCATAGATCTTTATGACCTTGGATTAGTACTTAGGGCTCCAAAGTACAAGTGGCAAAAGAAAAGCAGATAAATTGGACTTTGTCCAGGCACTTGGCTGGCTCAGTCAGAGGAGCATGTGACTCTTGATCTTGGTGTTGTAAGTTCAGGTCCTACGTTGGGTGTAGAGATTACTTAAAATCTTCAAAAAGAAAAATTGGACTTCATCAAAATTAAACATTTTTTGTGCTAAGGGACATCCTCAAGAAAATAAATCTTGGCTGGATCTCAAGGGTAGAATGCTAAATGTAATAAATCAGAGAAAGAGAAATACAATATGATTTCACTCATATGTGGAATTTAGGAAACAACAAAGGAAAAAAAGAAACAAGAAGCACACTCTTAAATACAGAGAACAGAAAGGTGGGTAAGGCGATGGGTGAAATAGGGGAGGGTGATTAAAAGTACACTTACTGTGATGAGCACCGAGTAATGTATGGAATTGTTTAATCATTGTATTGTACACCTGAAGCTAATATAACACTGCATGTTAACTATGCTTGAACTTAAGAAATTGAATCTTGCATCTCAATAATAATTCAAACACTCAAATAACTCCATTAAAAAGTGGGTAAATGGTTTGAAAAGACATTTCTTTTTCTTAATGTTTATTTTTTAGAGAGATTTGCATATGCATAATTAGCATAAGAGTTACTGTATAACCCAGAAATTCTGTAGAATTGAAAGCATAGCCCGCACAAAAACCTGTACCTAAACGTTCATAGCATTATTTATAATAGCCAAAAAAATGGAAACAATCAAATGTCAACAGATGAATAGGTAAACTACAGTATATTCATA
Source organism: Hyaena hyaena (assembly GCF_003009895.1). Lineage (NCBI taxonomy): Eukaryota > Metazoa > Chordata > Mammalia > Carnivora > Hyaenidae > Hyaena > Hyaena hyaena. The sequence goes on along the minus strand of NW_024083827.1, from coordinate 540 downwards.
CAATGGAGTATTATTTGGCCGTACAAAGCTGTGAAGTTCTGAAACATTCCACAACACAGATGAACCTTGGAAACAGTGTGCTAAGTGAAATAAGCCAGTCACAAAAGGCTGCATGTTGTAAGATTACATTTATATGATGTATCAAGAAGAGGCAAATCCACAGAAACAGAAAGTAGATTAATGATTGCTAGGGGCAGGGGGAAAGTGGGAAAGGGAAATGGGTATAAGATTTTGGAGTAATAAAAATGTTAAGTTAGTGGTGGTAGTTGTATAACTCAGTGAATATAGTAGAACCCACTGGATTCTACAGGGTAAATTCAGTGGTGCCTGGGTGACTTAGGTAAGCGTCCGACTCTTGACTTCTGCTCAGGTCATGATCTCACAGTTTGTGAGTTCAAGCCCTGTGTTGGGCTCTGTGCAGATAGTGTGGAGCCTGCTTGGGATTCTCTCTCTCTCTCTCTCTCTCTCTCTCTCTCTGACCAACCCCGCTCATGCTCTCTATCTCTCTCAAAATAAATAAACCTTAAAAAAATTTTTAAG
>NW_024083826.1:0-2739 GCF_003009895.1 Hyaena hyaena | reverse complement strand
AAAAAAATTATTAATTTCTATAAGAACAGTGAGATCTGTTTTAACTTGTCCTAGACCTCCATCCTGATGGTAGCCTTGACTAATAGCCTGCATCCCAGAGGAACAAAGTGGAGCTGAAATTCCTTGAAGCCTCATTCCAAAGAACTCATTGTTTTACCTGTCTAGTGGGTTCCCTAAAAAACTTGAAAGGCTTGTGCTTGACCTCGCTGAGAACGGCACAGTGCTAACATAGCCTCTTCCCTAGGCGCATTTTCTGAAAACAATTACAGGTAAATGTTTTAACTTGGCAGCAGTGTGAGGCAATTGTTTATAAGACAAAAAATAGCCTAACCAAAAAACCTAAAAGGGAAAAGCTGAAAATGAGATGTCCATAGAGACTTTGAAATGCTCCAACATATTCCTGGGAAATTAGAACACCACAAGACATATTCCTGGGAATGTAGACAAAAAACAACAACTTAGCACTAATAGATGAGTTCAGCAAGGTTGCAGGATACAAGATTCTGAACTACATTAGCAAGAAATATTCCAAAAATGAAATTAAGAAAACAATTCCATGTATAACAGTATTAAAAAGAATAAAATATTTAGGAAAACATTTAACCAAAAAAGTGCAAGACTCATACACTGAAAACCACAAAACATTGTTGGAAGAAATTAAAGAAGATTTAAATAAATGTAGAGATATGCCATGTTCATGGATCAGAAGAAAATACTGTTAAAATGTCACTGTGCCCCAAATTGAACTATGGTTTCAACACAATCCCTATTAAAATCCCAGCTGACTTCTTTCCAGAAACTGGCAAGCTAATTCTAAAATTTGTGTGTCAATTCAAGGGATTGAGAATAGCCAAAATGATCTTTTTTTTTTTAATGTTATTTATTTATTTTGAGAGAGAGAGCATGTGCACCTGTGTGTGAGATCAAGTGTGAGCAGGGGAGGGGCAGAGAGAGAGGGAGAGGGAGCATCCCAAGCAGGCTCCACACTGTCAGTGCAGATTGCAACTCAGGGCTCCATCTCATAAATCATGAGATCACGACCTGAGCTGAAGTCAAGAGCCAGCGACTTAACCGACTGAGTGCCCCAAAACGATCTCGATAAAGAACAACAAAATGGGAAGACTCACATGGCCTGGTTCCAAAACCCAACTCAGAGCTACAGTAATCACAGTGTGGTCCTGGCATAAGAACAGACATAAATTGATGGAACAGAACTGCCAGTCCCGGAGAAAATCCTCACATGTGTCGTCTATTGATTTTCAACAAGGGGCCAAAACAATCCAATGTGGGAAGGCTAGTCTTTTCCAATGGTGCTAGGACAACTGTGTACCCCCATACAGAGTAATGTAGTTGCATTCCTACACTTCACACCATATATAAACATTAACTCAAAATGGATCAAATACCTAAATGGAAGAGCTCAAGCTATAAAACTCTTAGAAATCTTTATGACCTTGGATTTAGGCAACAGTTTCTTAGACATGACACCAAAAGCACAAACAACCAAAGGAAAAATAGATAAACTGGACTTTATAAAAATAAAAAATAAAAAACTATTTTGCCTCAAAGGACATTCTGAAGAAAGGGAAAGACAACTCACAGAATGGGAGAAAATATTTGCAAATCATATGTCTGATAAAAGTCTAGTATCCAGAACATCCAGAATATATAAAGAACTCTTACAACTCAGTAAAAAGACAAATAATCAAATGTTTAAATAGACAAAGGATCTGAAGAGACATTTCTCCAAAGAAAACACATGAATGGCCAAGAAGCACACGAAAAGATGCTCAATATCTTAGGTCATTAGGGAAATACAAATTAAAGCTATAATGAGATACTACTCTACACACACTAAGATGGCTATAATCAAACAGAGAGATAATGATAAGTGGTAGCAAGATTTTGGAGAAGCCAGAATCTTCACACATTGGTGGGAAGGTAAAACGGCGTAGTCACTATGGAAAACAGTTTGGCAGTTCCTCGAAAGGGTTAAATACAGAGTTACCACATGACCCAGCAATTCCTCTCTTAGGTCTGTACCCAAAAGAATTAAAAACATATGTCCACACAAAAACTTGTACATGAATACTCATAGCAGTATTATTCATAATACCAGAAAGTGAAAACAATCCAAATGTCCAATAACTCATGAATGGATGAACAAAATGTGAATGGAGCACCTGGGTGGCTCAGTCGGTTAAGCATCTGACTTTGGTTCAGGTCATCATCTCACAGTTCATGAGCTAGAGCCCCACATCAGGCTTTGTGGCTTCAGATCCTCTATCCCCCTCTTTCTCTACCCCTTCCCCATTTGTGTCCGTGCTCTCGCTCTTTCGAAAATATATAAACATTAAAAAAAGAGTGAGCTACAGATACATGCTACAACATGGATAAATCTTGAAGCTAACATGCTACATGAGAGAAACTAGACACACATTTCTATGAAATGTCCAGGACAGGCAAATCCATAGGGACAGAAAGTAAATTAGTTGTTGCCAGGGGCCTGGGAGGAGGGGAGAATAGGGAGTAACAGCTGATGGATATGGTATTTCTTTCGGGGGGGGGGGGTCATAAAAATGTTATAGAATTAGTGGTGATTATTGTCTATCAAAGTATACCCTTGGACTGTATACTTTATAATGTTGCATATTATATTATGCGGACTATATCTCAATTTGAAAAAAAAGAACCATGTTGTGATAAATAGAGAACTAGCTGCCAGAAGACCAAACATGT
>NW_024083825.1:0-2741 GCF_003009895.1 Hyaena hyaena | reverse complement strand
TAACTCTTAAACTTTTGAAATCTACAAGTTATTATAGAATGCTTCTCATCTGAATTTGTTTGATTCATCCTCATGGTTAGTTTCGGATTATATAAGGAATGTAATATAAGTGAGGTTTTATTCTTTTCATGCATATGTTCGGGCTGCGTATGGTTTGAATTTGTCCAAAAACTGATGACGATCAGTTCTTTGTTAAAGTAGGATCTTCCAGGATTCATTACTATAAGCTTATATATTTTCCTTTTTCTTTTATTTTTTTAAGTTTATTTATTTTGAAAGAGAGAGAGAGGGAGAAAGAAAGACCAAGTGAGAGCGCAAGCAGGGGACGGGCAGAGAAAGGACCAGAGAGAAAGTCTCAAGCAGGATTTGCACTGTCAGCAGGGAGGCTGACCCAGGGCTCCATCTCACAAACCCTGAGATCATGACCTGAGCTGAAATCAAGAACTGGACACTTAACCAACTGAGCCACCCAGGCACTCCATTCCCTTCACTTTTAATAAGTATTTTGTAGGAGAGTACTTGAGGCTATAGAAATATCTTATTGTTTTATATTTTATTCAATAGGTAATTATCAACACTATCATTTTTTAATATTCACTTTATAATCCAGATTTGTCCAGAGAAACCCCACAATTTGGCTTTTATATCTTTTTTAAAGAGCATATTTTAACACTTCTTAATTTTTGGTGCAATTATGTTTGGTACAATTTGGTCTATTCAATGTACTTTCACTAGCATAGCCCTATAAGCATCTATTTTTACAGAAAGCTAAATCCCCTTTACTTTCTTTTTATTAATGATTATCTTTGAGAAGGACAGAGTGTGAGCAGGGGATGAGCAGAGAGAGAAAGGGAGACACAGAATCCACAGCAGACTCTGGGCTCCTTAATGCACACCTACAAGTTAATTCCTTCTTCATGGTTATAAAATTGTCACAAACACTGAATTAATGAGTACTGAAGTATTGCTGCTAAGAAAATGAAAAGGGAAAGAAAAAGGTCAGCCTTAGTCACAACAGTTTTTGAGTATAACAGCGTTCTGTATTTAATAGCATTTAACAGAAATACTATGGTATTATATAGGTTCACTTATTCTGTTCTCTCTTAAAAATTATTCACTTACCATTGTCTCTATGAAACAAGCCGGTCTCATCAGTGCTGAAAATCTGTGCATGAACAAAATCTTTGTTCTGCAGAACATTTAGGAGATATTTTAAACTTTCTCCTGCAGCTTCCTGATCTGTTGACTCTCCCTGCCTGAAGTTTCACATTCTTCATGCCATGTTGCCTTTTGAAACACACAAAACCAGCCAGTGCTAGCTGAGTGGGGTTAACATTTTCCTAAACCTGGGTATGGTGCCACTAAATTTCTAAATCTCACAACGATACCTACTATGCAGTTTTTGTCAGCTGTCATTTCATGAATCCACAACTGTGGCTGCTTTTTCATCGTTTCCATTGCTTCCTCATGCATTACAGACATTACTTTAGCCCTTTCTCGATAATACTCACATATACATCAGGGAATTTCTTTTCCTTTTTCTGGAAGTACCATATCGTTGATTCAGCAACACTTAACTCACATACAACAGCACTGTAAATCATGTCTGACGGAAGTGTATGTCGCACATATATTTTCTCCGCAAGGTAGGTACATCACAGCCTTGCACTTGGGAATGCTAGACCTTACTTCAGTACTATGCTTGGAGGCCATTCAAAGAGTGAAATGGGCACCCAAAGCAATGACAATGTTTAAAACATGGCACTAAACACACCAGGAAATGGACAATTTTTTACAATATAAAACTGAAACAGGAAGGATGCATACCCTTGTCTGACTTCAGTCGGGAACATGGACATCACAAGACTCATTTTTTAAAAATTATGTTATTTGCATATAATCGACCAAAAGTGTTACATTAGTTTCAGATGTACAGCATGGTGATTCAACTTCTATATACATTATACAAGGCTCACCACAACTGTAGCTACCATCTGTCAGCATCCAACACTATTAGAATATCATCCGCTATATTCCCTATGCTGTGCCTTCTGTTCTGGTGACTTGTTCATTGCGTAACTGGAAGCCAGTATCTCCCCTCATTTTTACCCATTTTGTCCATCCCATACCCTCCTCCTGTCTGGCAACCCTCAGTTTGTTCTCTGCATTTATAGGTCTGATCCTGCTTTCTGTTTCTTTATTCATTTGCTTTTTAGATTCCACATATAAGTGAAATCCTATGGTATATGTCTTTCTCAGTCAGACTCACTTCATTTAGCATAATGCCCTCTAGATCTATCCATGTTGCAAGTGGGAAAACAACAATCGAACAACAACAACAACAACAACAACAATAAAAATACCTTATCTTTTTTATGGCTGAATAATACTTGTGTGCATGTGTGTGTATGTGTGTGTACCACATCTTCCTTACCTATTTGTCTATCCGTGAATACTTAGGTCGTCTCCGAGTGGTGGCTATTAAATATAATGCTGCAATAAACATAGGGGTGCATCTATCTTGAAGTTAGTGTTTTCATTTAAAAGACTCATTTTTTTCTATTCTGCATGCCCACGAAAGACGACAAAAGTTCTGAATATTAATTTTGGGGCTACAAATAAATTTTAACAAGTACGTGAATTTACATACATGGAAACTTGAATAATGTGAATTGGCCGTACTTTCAATTCTGATTAAGAAATAAATCCCAGGGGGCGCCTAGGTGGCTCGGTCACTTGAG
>NW_024083824.1:0-2741 GCF_003009895.1 Hyaena hyaena | reverse complement strand
TGTGTGTGTGTGTGTGTGTGTGTAAATACATTTATTATAATACCTAACCTCTTAACAAGTTTTAAGGATACAATACAATATTATTATATATAGGCCAACAGGTATGTGAAAAGATGCTCAACATTAATAAACATCAAGGAAATGGAAATCAAAACCTATGAGGTATCAACTCACACTTCATAGGATACCTATCATTGATAGTGGTGGTAAATACATGGAGAAAAGGGAACACTGATACAGCATTGATGGTAATTTAAATTGGTACAGTCTTATAGAAAACAGTATGGAGGTTTTTTTGGGTGCCTAGGTGGCTCAGTTGGTTGAATGTCCGACTTTTGATTTCAGTTCATGTCATAATCCCAGAGTCGTGGGATCAAGCCCTTCGTTGGGCTCTGTAATGACAGCATGGGCCATGCTTGGGATTCTCTCTCTCCCTCTTTCTCCCTCTGCTCCTCCCCCGCTCATGTTCTTGCTCTCTCTTTCTCTCTCTCAAATAAATAAACATTTACATATATATGAAAAAGGAAACAGTATGGAGGTTTCTCACAAAATTACTAAAAGAAGTGCTAGGCGTCCCTGGAGAAAAGCTTGGTCAAGTATATTCAAAGTAAAACTTTTAATCACAAAACATACAGTTAATGGGGTACCTGGTGGCTCTATTGGTTAAGCATCCGACTTGATTTTGGCTCAGGTCATAATCTCACTGTTCCTGGGATCCAGCATTAGTCTCTGTGCTGAGTCAGCTTGGGATTCTCTCCCTTTGCCCCTCCCCTGCTTGCACGTGCTTGCACAAGAGCACACATTCTTACACTCAAAATAAATAAATAAACATTAAAAAAAAAGCACTGGGTGTTATATGTAAGTAATGAATCATTAAATTCTATTCTGGAAATCATTATTACAGTATATGTTAACTAACTTGGATGTAATTTTTAAAAAATAAGAATAGATTAAAAATAAACAAAACAAAGCAAAACAACAACAAAGAAACATAGACTTAAGTTGCTACGGACATTTTGTAGTTGGTTTTACATATTTTCTTCAATTCTTATAAATTGCCCCAGAGTAGAAATTATGTTTTTTTCTAAGGTTTAATGGTGGATAGCATTATTGTTATTAGTAGTAATGCATATAGTATTATATTGAATTCATAAAACAGTAATTGTTAGAATAAATAATTCTTTAATGTATTAAATTTTATGAAGTGAAAGTTTTATGAGTATCCTAAATGTAGACATGAGAGACATTTTATTGTTTTCTGTGTCTAACACAGTAGATTTTTAATCTTGATTATTTTTTAATCATTGGTTCAGAATATCTGAATCTGCCTTTGCTGGCCTGCAGGAAAGATATGAAATGCTAATATATGTGTTATAAATTTACATAACTCTCTTGCTATTCATCTAATCAGTGATTTTGTAATCCCTGGTACTTTTGCCTTGAGGAGTTTTACTAATGGGAAATTTTCAAATAGAAAATATTCTTCTGTTTAGGCAATCATGTAATTCTTAGGATCCTGTCCATTTCCTTAAAGACGTTTGTCTTTAATCAGATGTTCTTAATGCAATCTGTTGGATATAAAGCAGGTATATGAGTGATGTTGAGCAATTATTTGGTAAAATATTTCCCCTTTTCTGACAGACCCAAACATAAAAGTGGGCCCAATATACTGGTCCTGTACTCATGAACCTGATTGAACACTGCTAGATACTTGGATACCTGATCTAAGAAGGGTTAATCAGATGTTTTTCTCATGAGGATTTTTAACATTGTATTTCAGAATAATTTCTGGGTTATAGAAAAGCTGCAAAAACAATAATGAAAATTTCATATATCCTTCACCCTGATACTTCATTTCCTGAGTATTTGAAATTTCAAGGGAAGCCCATGTAGACTGAGAAATGGTAGGCTGTTAAACTTTTCCTGAGCATCTCATAGCTGTTCTGGCTTCTCTGTCTCAGGTTCAGTTGTTTGGCTCCTCTTTGTATTTCCCTACATACTTGCTTCTTAATTTGAAAGATGTGCTTATTATTAAATGTGCCCTTCACATCTCTGATTATCTCAGTGGTCCTAATTCTGAGCTTTTAATCCACCTTCACCTTCCACAGAGGTCACATTTTCATGAGCTGTTTTCAGTCAATGATTGAATATGGCAGGGAAACTAAGACAGGCCCAATCCCAGAAGGCACAGGATTCCTCTGACAGATGACTTTGACTTGAGGATACCCAATGGCCTTGACTAATTCTGTTTAGAACTGCATGGCAGTCTGGGATGATTCTTTCCACCAAAAGGTTTTTCCTTATTTTTCTGTTGAACTCAAGACAAAGCTTACATCGAAGTATAACAGTTCTTCCAGCTCCCCTCTTGTCCATTCTTGACTCCTTGTAATGTTACCTAGCCCTTTGTTGGCTGTTTGTCTATTTTGTTCCAGGGATGTTATGGGTTATTAGCCATCCCCACAGCTGCTTGCACTTTTAGCTCTATGGCCTGTCCTTTGGATCTTGTTGATTCTTATGATAATTGCAGCCCTTTGGGTTTTGGTGATTATCTGGCCTCTATTATGTACAGACCTCATCATATACATCGATATTAACGGGTCTGTCTCAGTGACCTTATCTCCTATTATCTCTGGTCAGCAGAGAAGAGCCACTTCTCAACTTCTTAATGATGCTGGTATCATTTTCACAGCTCAATCCTAATAAGCTTAGTGAATGGTGGGTCCTCTAGGCCTCATGGAAAA
>NW_024083823.1:0-2746 GCF_003009895.1 Hyaena hyaena | reverse complement strand
CTTGAATGTCTTGATCTCTTTAAGAATATTATAGTCTATTATTCTTAATGGACCAGCTTCAAACCCACTACAAGAAAAATAACTAAAATTTCATGCCTTACTGATAAATAATCACTATTATTTTTGGACAAATTATTTGCTTCTTTGAAATTCAACATTGGATTTGATTATATGACTCTAGGTATACCATATTCCATGTTTTTGCTTAAAGAAATGATACTGTACTTCATTTTTGTGGCAGAACTCTACATTGATGACTCATTCAGTTTAGGAGTTATTTAGACCCCCCGTGTCTAGCACCATGGACAATACATTTTAGATATTTTATCTTATCTAAGGAATCCCAGCCAGTTTCCTCACCACATGGTTACCACATGCTCTAGATTTTTGTATTTTCAGAATTTTACCATTTATGATTTTTTTTTCAGAATTGAGATTCAAGGGGTGCCTGGGTGGCTCAGTCAGTTCAGCCTCCAACTCTTGGTTTTGGCTCAGGTTGATTTTGGTACTTACAGCACAGAGCCTGCTTGGACCTCTCCCTCTCTCTCTCTCTCTCTCTCTCTCTCTCTCTCAAAATAAATAAATAAATAAAAAATGAATTGAGATTCAGTACATTGGAAAGAATTTCTAATTTTTATTCCCAAGCTTTGCTGAAAACTCTATGATAGTAGGACCTTTCTAGTAGGAATTCTTAAATCAAAGGCAATTTCCAGCCTCTTATGTTTGCATGGCTGTTATCTTATAATTTCATTTTAGAAATACTTCCTATAATGAAGCCAAAATTTCTCTTGCAAAGTGAGCCCATGGAAACCTTCTAACATTTATGCATATGCACTGTCACTCTGATGCCTCTGCACTTACATCAAGTGAAGACAATGAGGAAGAGACAAGGCTCTGAGGTCACATTCACCTCTGAAGGCAGGACATCTATGAGAAAATTATTCTCATAGAGAATGAGAGGGAATCATTTACCAGTCAGAAAATCCTATTCCTAAGGGATCTTTCTGGCCAATTGTTTTTGCTTGTTTTGCCCTTGTGCTTCAGAGGCACTCTGGATGCCTAAATCTGCTTGCTCTCCCATGTGGTTTAATGAACTGTGGTTGCTGAGGTTCTTTGCTTTTTTGACTTGCTGTGATTAATATTGAAATATATGCTAGGAGAATATAAGTATTGAAGAAACATAGCAAGTGTATGAACATAGTTTTCATACCTGCTTTGGGAAGAAGACCACTGAAATCATTTGATATACTCTGGTATTTTAGACTCAGTTACTCCACAGAGAGATTTAAAGATTATCCCCCCTCCCCCCCGCCCCCCACAACAGCCTCCTACATGGATCAAAACAAATGGATGTCATACTGAAGAGAATACACAAACAACAGAGAGATACAGAATTGTACCTTGTCATAGTTCAATGGCTTCCCAAACTGGCTGAGCATTAGACATAATGCTTGGGTCTTGTTATAAATACAGATTCTTGGGGCATCTTGGTGACTCAGTCAGTTTAGTCTTTGGCTCTGGTTTCGGCTGAGGTCATATCATGGTTCACCAGTTTGAGCCCCTCTTTGGACTCTGAGCTGCAGGTGCAGTGCCTGCTTGGGATTCTTTCTCCTTCTGCCTGTCTACCTCTCTCTCCCTCTCTCTCTCTCTCTCTCTGTCTCTCTCTCTCTCTCTCTCTGCCTGTCCCCTAATCTCTCTCTCTCTCTCTTAAAATAAATAAATACATAAATTAAAAAAAATAGCATTCTTAGACCTTATCCTAGAACTAGTAAAATATAATGTTTTGAGAATGAGCCAAGGAATCTGAATTTTCATAGATTTGGGGTTTTTAAGAGCAATTTTAGGTTTATAGGATCAAAATTCAGTGGAAATTACACAGTTCCTATATACCCCTAACCTCAACTTATACACAGCCTTCTCCATTATCAACATCTCTGATCAGAGTGATACATTTGTTACAATCAGTGAACCAAAACTGACACATCATTACCATCCCAAATCCATAGTTTATATTAGGATTCACTCTTGGTGAACCAAGAGTTCTATGGATTTTGACAAAACTATAATGAGATGTATCCACCATCATAGTATGATTCAGAATTGTTTCACATACCTAAAAATCCCCTGTGTTCCACCTATTTATCCTACCCTACCCTAAGCTCCAGGCAACCACTGATCTTTCTACTGTCTTCACAGTTTTTTTGTTCTTTTCAAAATGTCATGAAATTGGAATCACATCCAATAATATCCATTTAACATTCTTCAATGTCTTTTTGTGGATTGCTAGCTCCTTTTAGCATGAAATAATATTTCATTGTATGGATGTACCAGGAATTTGTATTTAAATTTTTTTAAAATGTTTTTATTTATTTTGGAGAGAGAGAGATAGAGTATGAGTGGGGGAGGGGTAGAGAGAGGGAAACAGAATCTCAAGCGAGCTTCAGGCTCCGAGTTGTCAGCGCAGAGACTGATGCAGGACTTGAACTCACAAACCAGTGAGATCCTGACCTAAGCCAAAGTCGGACACTTAATTGACTGAGCAACCCAGGCGCCCCAGGAATTTGTGTGTTTTTTTGTTTGTTTGTTTGTTTGTTTGTTTTTTATTTCTAGGAGAGAGAGAGAGACAGCGTGAGCAGGGGAGGGTCAGAGAGAGAGGGAGTCACAGACTGAAACAGGTTCCAGGCTCTGAGCTGGCAGTCAGCACAGAGCCCGACGCGGGGCTCGAACCCACGAACCGCGAGACCAT
>NW_024083822.1:0-2747 GCF_003009895.1 Hyaena hyaena | reverse complement strand
GAGGTATCTGTGTGGGGAATATAGGTCTGATATGAAATATTGTGAGGCCTGGTCAATACCAGCAGGCTCATTTCCAACATGAGCCAATAGTAGCAGAAGGAGATACCAGTTTTTCGTTTCTCATGGCAGGAGCTGTGCAAACGCTGCCATTTCCTCGCTGTGACTGTCATCCAGAGAGGCCAGTGCAGCTCCCAGCAGCTCCCTCTTTTTTTATTATATATTTTTAGAAGACTGGAAAGACACAAAGGACAGTTAACGTGGCTCCAAGGATCAGACCGATATTTATAAGAAAAGGAAGCTACAATTACTGACAAAATTATGCAGTCCATCTAGAAAGGACATTGCTCTCCCTCTCTCTCTCTGACCCTCCCCTGCTCACTTGCTCGCTCTCTCTCTCTCTCTCTCTCTCAGAAATAAATTTAAAAAAAATAGAAAGGGCATTGCTACCTGGGAAGGAGAAACAAAGGTAGTAGATCAAGGAAGTATCAAGGAAAACAGGACCTGCCGGAGACAGATGTCTGTTCCCATAATCACAAAGGGAGAGATTCCTACAATAATTTCCTTCACAGGGTGCAATCATCATACCAGGGACAGAATAAGGGGACAGTTACTTCCGATATCGATCAACAAGGTACCTTGGGGGTCAGTGCTCAAGCAGAAATAATTGAGTGGGGGTGGATATCGGTCGCCATCTGACAGCAAGAGACTGTGTAAAATTGCCTTAACCTCACAAGGAGTATTCTCAACTTGAGTTCAGAAACGGCTCCCAACAGGTTTGTTCCTACTCTATGTTATATTTCCTCATTACATTCTTTTCCGTTTCAGGGCAGTGTCTTTCTCTTACACATCTCTATTCTGTACCTTCTGCAGTGTTTACTCAATAAATATTTAACAGCTGAAAAACACTTATGTGATATAGCATCTAATTAAGTACCAAAACAAAAATGAACTGATATAAATACTGTAGGGGTACAGAGGAGAAAGAGATTACTGGGGAAAAAATGGATCACAGGGAAATGTTACATTAAACTGAACTTCCATGGGAAAGGTAGATGAGAATTTACAAATTTCTTAATAATGAGCCGCATTTTAGATAGACTTACCAATTTAGGGGCAGGCATTATTCATCAACCACAGACATTCTCTGTGGGAACAGTCTTTTAAAACCTAGGGCATGGAGTTGAAGAGCAGAACACATGCTTTCTGCCAGAAAGTCATCTTCTATTAGTAAATGGAGATAAGTGGTTTAGCTATGCATTTGAATTTTATCATTTCAAACTTTCCAATCTGAGTCAATCACTTCTCTTCTGGGGATGAGCAAAAATTCATAGGAAAGACTGGAGTGTCACAGTAGAAGTGCTCCCTCCCCTTGGGAATAAAATCAGGCTCGTGAAACCAGTTTTTCCAACCTCAAAATTCCACAACTTTGTTTTTTTTTCTTTAACCCAGTGAGGTTAACCATTAAGCCTATATTCCATCAGAGGTGTGGCTAAACTTTTTCAGGGGATATAAGCAGAAGCAGTCCTGTCCCCAACTTAATAAAGCTGCTACTGTAATGCTAAACATTGCTTCTTCTGGGATTACTGATGGGAAATTATGCCAGAGGTATTTGAAATAATCATGTACAGTATATAAATTAAATTAATTTTAAGTTCGCTCTGTATCCAAGGCCGAAATTCACTTTCTATTTTGCTTTCATTCAAGATTATGTCTAGCCATGTTGCCCGATAGAGGTTATTAGACACTCTTCCAAAAGGTAAAATGACGAAACTAAGATAGTCCAATAATGCAATGTAAACATAAAAATGCTCCAGATTTTTTTTATAGCTTTTGTTTAAATTCCACTTAGTTAACATACAGTGTAATATTAGTTTCAGGTATAAATTTAGTGATTCAATAATTACATACAATACCCTGTGCTCATCACAACAAGTGCACCCTTAATCCACATCACCTATTTAACCCATCTCCCCACCCAATTTCCCTCTGCCCTCTGTAACCATCAGTTTGTTCTCTACAGTTAAGAGTCTGTTTCTGGGTATGCTTATCTCTTTATTCCCCTTATGATCATTTGTTTTGTTTCTTAAAATCCACATATGAGTGAAATCATATAGTATTTGTCTTTCTCTGACTGACTGATTTTGCTTAGCATAATATTTCCCACTCCTCCATCCACATCTAGGCAAATGGTAAGATTTCATTCCTTTTTTATGGCTGAATAATAATATCTGTGTGTGTGTGTGTGTGTGTGTGTGTGTGTGTGTGTGTCCATACATCAGTTGAGGGAGACTTGGGCTGTATACACAATTGGCTATTGTAGATAATGCTGCTATAAATATCCTGGTTCATGTATCCCTTAGAAATCGTATTTTTTGTATGCTTTTCGGTAAATTGCTGGATCCTAGGATAGTTCCATTTTTAAATTTTTGAGCAACCTCCATACTGTTTTCCAGAGCAGCTGCACTAGTTTGCATTCCCATCAACAGTGCAACAGGTTTTCCCATTATCCACATCTTCACAAACACCGGCTGGTGTGTGTGTGTGTGTGTGTGTGTGTGTGTGTGTGTGTGTGTGTGTGTTGTTGATTCTAGCTATTCTGATGTGTGGTGTGAGGAGATTTTTCATTGTACTTTTGATGTATCTTGATGATGAATAATGTTGGTCATCTTTTTATGCATCCTTTGGCCAGCTGTATATCTTCTTTGGAAAAATGTCTATGTATTTTGCCCATTTCTTCACTGGATTGT
>NW_024083821.1:0-2749 GCF_003009895.1 Hyaena hyaena | reverse complement strand
TACACTGTTTTTCTTAATAAACCTGTACATTAAAGCATAACTTACTACATTGTCATTGGAAATGAATAAATTGAATCCATTGACTCAAAAATGGATTTCTCCAAGTAGGTATTGAGAAGCATTGCTTTTTTTTTTTTTTTTTTGAGAAGCATTCCTATAACAAAAATCCTTTAGGACTTATGGTCTAAATACAGTGGTATTCTCTATGACCTTAATTCCTTTCTTTTATTAAAAATTTTTTTTAATTTTTTAAATTTGTGTCTGAGAGATAGAGAGAGAGACAGCGTGAGCAGGGGAGGGTCAGAGAGAGAGGGAGATACAAAATCTGAAGCAGGCTCCAGGCTCTGAGCTGTCAGCACAGAGCCCGACGTGGGGCTTGAACCCACGAGCTGTGAGATGACCTGAGCTGAAGTTGGATACCCAGTCGACTGAGCCACCCAGGCAGCCCTCTATGACCTTAATTCCTGTTCCTTTTCTTATTTATTTATTTACTTATGAGAGAGAGAAAGAGTGAGCAAGTGGAGGAGAGGGGCAGGGGGAGAGACAGAATCTTAAGCAGGCTCCACACTCAGAATGGAGCCCAATGTGGGGACATTCAACCAATTGAGCCACCCACACGCCCCCCTGTCTCCTTTTCTTCCATTCTTTTTCTCATATGGGATTCAATTTTATTTTCTTATCAAGTATCATTCTCTTCCAAATGCTGATAACTGTTAGATCTTTCTATAAACTGGTTACTGTTCCACGTGGATTTCCAGTTGCCTAGTGACATCTTTGTGTGACTGTCCTAAAGTTGCTACAAGTCAAAGGGATCCCAAGACATTTCCTTTCTTTTCTTTTTAACCTGAGCTCATCCTTTTTGTGTGTTTCTTTCTTTTTCATTGCCTGAATCTATGTCATTACCATGTTGTGGAGATTTGGCCTCTAAACTATAATATCCCTACTTTTTCTGCCCTAAGTTGGGCCTTTTCACCAATCTCTGTATTGTTTCAATTACTTCATAATTGATTTCTTAGCATATGTCTTTTTATTAGATTTATCGTAATAAAAATTATGACCTTATCACTCAATTACTGAAACACTTTTGATGGTTCCTTATTGCTTGAAAGTCAAGGTCCATATAACTTATTCTTCATGGTTTGGCCTCATCCCTCAAAAGAATGAGGCTTAGAAGAATATATGTACATGAATACTCATTGGTAGCATTGTCTATAAGAGACAAATCCTTGGAAAGTTACCTAATTTTATATTAACACATGAAAATTGTTGTGTATATAGTAGAGAGCAATAGTTATCATGGATAATAACGAAGAAGTAAACCAGTTTGCCAAAGAATATGTACAGTTTGATACTACATTATAAGAAGTGTATAAACATGCAAAACCATAGTACATATTGATAATGAACAATCTTGGAGGAGAGGAAGTTTTTCTCTAGACACATTTTTCAAGTTGCTGAGGTAACATCACTTTACATCATCATTCCCTGCAGTGTAGCTGTGGAAATTTGCACTTATATCTTCAGTTGCAAGGAACACAGTTGATTGATGGCCCTACCTACCATCCTTCAGAATCCATTAGTTTGTTTATATCGAGGTCATACTGCCAATGGCTGCACTGCAGTCTGAAACTCTTCCTACCCTACCTTTCCTTTTTGTCCTCCTTTCATAGTTTTCAGACCTGCATTGCAAGCTCTCCTTGACTCCTATTTTCACCTCTTTATCCTTTTGCAGGTGTTTCCTTTAGTAAATCTCTTCTATACCTGATGTTGTCTTGGCATCTGCCTCTTAAGAGGCTAACTCATACCTGCATGCTGCCCAGCATCTTGCAGTCACACTAGCACTTCCTTCCTAATATTTAAACTAATACCTAAACCTTTCTCTTCTGTTTATTCAACATTTCAGGTGGGTTGAAAAAAGTAAAATATGTTGATGTATGTTTTTTGCGGACTTGCCTCTATCACAGTTTATTGTTTTTCATTGATTTGCATGGATCATGCCCTGGGAACACCTACCCATCTAATGGTGAGCAAGTGAGCCTGGGAAGGGATAGCAGTTGATTAAGGGATCATTAACCATAATGGGCAGCTTTGGCTTAGCACTGCTGGGAAAATTCTGGGAGCCTGTGAATTACCCTATCAGAGGGATGAGGAAAGGGCAAGGTAGCTGGATTATTTATATGTAGATCCCTTCATTCATTGGTTATAGGCTGGTTCTTAGTGGAGTTGGGGAATGGATCATTTCCTACTTCTTGCAGGCTACTGCACAAGTGTAAAACTGGCTTCCAGCAGCCCGAGAAATCCCTAAGGCAAAGAAATGGAAGTGCTGAGGGGCGCCTGGGTGGCTCAGTTGGTTTAGTGTCCAGCTTCGGCTTGGGTCATGATCTCGAATTTCGTGAGTTCAAGCCCCTTGTCAGGCTCTGTGCTGATAGCTCAGAGCCTGGAGCCTGCTTCAGATTCTGTGTCTTCCTTTCTCTCTGCCCCTCCCCTGCTTGCTCTCTCTCTCTCTCGCTCGCTCTCTCTCTTTCTCTCCTCTCTCTATAGTAAATAAACATCAAAAAAAAATGTGTTGGAAATTGGAAATAGGGCCAGTGACACTGAAGATAGGGGAAAAGATATGAGTAGGGTATCAGCAGGGTCTGCTATAACATTAATTTTATTATTTCTTCATTTTTTAAATTTATTTTTTAAATATTAACTTTATTTTTTATGGTTTTAAATTTAGGTAACATTACAGTGCAATATTGGTTTC
>NW_024083820.1:0-2753 GCF_003009895.1 Hyaena hyaena | reverse complement strand
GGGGGCGCTCCGTAGATTCGGCGTGACGCTAGGACCCAGACACTCGGGGCGACCTCAGCGCGTCTGTGAGGACGGGGTTCATGACCTGGACCCGGACACACGTCACTCACCGGCCTTGCTTTGGCTGTAGTGGTCACTCAATTCGTTCAGCCTCACTTGAAGAGTCTGTGTGTAGGTCCTGAAGTCCTGCGTCTGCTGCTCCCAATACTCGGGCCCTTCTTGCTCCACCCACAGCGACCGCGGCTCCATTCTCGAACTCGGGGCATCGCTGTCAAACTGCATGAACCAAGTGTCATCCACGTAGCCCACAGAGATGAAGCGGGGTTCCCCATGGCCAGGCTGGGACACTGTGGTGTGAAAATACCTCAGGGAATGAGAGCCTGCAGGCGCAGAGGGGCTGAGACCCTGCCCCATCCTCCTGGCGCGGGTCCCGGGTCCCAGGTGGAGGCGTCTGGGAGGGCAGGGGGCGAGGGGACTCGTGGGACGGAAGAGGAGTGGCAGTTTGGAGAAGAGTCAGGACCAAGGGGTGGGCGAGACGGAGGTGAGAGCTCTGCGTCCGAGGCGGCGGACATCCCTTCCGTCTAGCGGTCCCCTGCCTCCTCCCACGCTGAGGCATTTTCTCTCCTGACCCTGCACTCACCTGCTCTGGTCTCAGTCAGGGCCAGGGTCCCCGACAGTAGCAGGAGGAGGGTTCCGGGATGCAAGACTGACATCCACTTGTTTTGCGTCAAACCTAAGTCTCCGCCCTTCCAGTGATTACACTATAACCCGGAACCATGGTGTCACTGATTGGCTTCTCTAGAAATCCGAGACCCAATGGGAGAGTTAACTGGGACCGAATCATGAGTATCCAGTCAGGAGGAACTGACACAGGCTGCGACGGGGAGAAGTGAAACCAGGGGAGATAGGGATTCCCCACACTGGGCTTCCCCACCCCCGACACCGCCCTAGGGCCTGAGACCCTGAGAGACAGGCCTAGGGATTTCGGACTTTGTCTTTGACACCTTTTGCCCGGCAGGGAGTGTTCTTGTCACATTGTCTCCCTACTGAGTCAGTAATTCTCAGTCATTTTATTTTCAGGCTATCTATACAGTCTTACAACAGGATAATTTTGTGTATGTGGGTTATATCTATCAGTGTTTACCATAGTAGGAATAAAACAGGTTTAAAATAATTTTTATGAATTCATTTTGAATGATATTAATAAGCCATTGTATGTTAAGTAAATAATTATTTTTATGAAAAATAACTACATCCCAAAATAAACAGGGCAGTGAAAAGATTGGATCTTTGTATACTTTGCGTTTTTGCAGGTATTTTTTTTGTGTCTATCATATTAGAAGACTGCCAGATGTTCATATTTGCTTCTGCATTTAATCTGTTATTTTTGTTGAAGTATATGAAGAAATATACAGCCTTGCACAAATATGTAGGTGTAGTATTTTAATACCTTTTCAGATAATTGTGGATATTCACCTTTGATAATAAAAAGTACACAAGTCATACTTTCTCAAAGGTTATTTGCAAAGTGGAATCTGAAAAAGTATCAATGAGTATTTCTCATTCTATTATATTGAAATCTATAGGCTTATCTTGCTCCTTGTCTGGATCTTGTAGTAATTCATGATTTTTATTTATTTTATTATCATTTTAATGTAATTTTAATTTAAATGTTTTTATTTACTTATTTTTTTAATGTTTGTTTTTGAGAGAGAGAGAGAGAGAGAGAAGGATAGCACAGCGGAGGAGTAGAGATAGGCAGACAGGACCCTAAGTAGTCTCTGTGCTGACAGCAGACAGCCCAATGTGGACCTCTAACTCTTGAGATCATGACCTGAGCCAAAGTCAGAGGCTTAACTGACTGAGCCACCCAGTCTCTCCTAATTAATGATTTTAAAGAAAGGCTTTGTTTCATTAAATTATATAGATCTTCCAGTATTGGTTACATTGGAGTCAAATTATTTTTTAAAAATCACATTGGTCTTAATATTAACATAGGACCCAGCAGAAAAGTTTGTCAGTACTGGGAACCTGTTAACCTTACTGGTAGTACACAGTTCTCCAATATTCTGGTTTTGTCTAAGGAACTGAAATTTTATCAAGGCAACAAGTAACTATCAGTTGTCATCTGTCAGTTAATTTTCTTGAAGAGACAAGCTCATGTTCATTTTCAAGAAACTGTCTGCCACCCACACAAGTCTAAATAATCCAAGTTTCTGTGGCATTCTTTCCTTCAAGTAAAAATGGCATTCCATACAAAAAGAGGCTATTTTGGTTCATACAAATGACATTCCTTGAGAAAAAGTACTTAGGAATGTACAGAAATGACTTATGGCTATATCCCATGTTTTCGTATATTTTTTAAATGCAGATTTGAAGATAATTTAGTAGAGATAATTTTTAATGCTTCAGCTAGAATGTTTTATTTATTCATTTTATTTTAGAGAGAATGCAAGTAGAGGTGAGGGTCAAAGAGAGAGAGAGACAGAGACAGAGAGACAGAGAGAAAGAAAGAATATTTTTTTTAAGTTTATAACCTCTTTTATTCTTTTTTTTTTTTTTTACAAATAGTTTATTGTCAAATTAGTTTCCACATAACACCCAGTGCTCATCCCCACGAGTGCCCTCCTCCCCTCTACATCCATCAGTTCTCAGTTTTTGTCAGCCTTCAAGAGTCTCTCATGGTTTGCCTCTCTCCCTTTCCCCCACCATTTCCCCCCTTCTTCTCCCCCTTGGTCCTCTGTTAAGTTCCT
>NW_024083819.1:0-2756 GCF_003009895.1 Hyaena hyaena | reverse complement strand
TCTATTCGACAATCCTGGGATCATGACCAGAGCCAAAATCAAGAGTCAGACACTCAGCCTACTGAGCCAGCCAGACACTCTTTTTAATTTAATTTAATTTTTCGAATTTACCACTCATGTGTTAAATTCACCAATAGTGAACCCCCAAACCCTGGGAAATCTACTCTTGACCCCAATAAAGGCAGAACCTCAGATTGGCAAGCTCCTTCTGTCTCTCTGTCTCTGTCTCTATACCTGTGACCAAACCGTACAACCCCAGGTGTTGTGGGATTTTTTACCTCAATACCCAGGATTCGTTGTCTCACTGCTTCAAAGAATAAAGAAGTGGACACAAAATGAGCAGCAGGCAAGACCTTTATTAAGAGTATACAATTAGAAAGGAAGAATAACATGAAAGCTCTCTTTGCAGAGAGAGGACATTCAAAACTGAATGCCTGTGACTTTAGGGAAGGGTCTTTGTTTTATAAGGTTTTGGTTGCCTCCCCCCTCTTCCTTCTCCCTTATTTCTTCTCAGATCCTACTCTTATTGGTCAGGTAACTCTAAATGCCTAGTCATTCCTTTTTGATTGGCTACTTTCTATTATATGAGGGATGGTCTATGGCCATATCACTTCTTGTGGATCATACATTTTATAGTCTACTACATATTTTTAGTTAAGTCTTTTGTCAAATTCCTGAGGGAAACCTGAGGTGGAGTAGGTGGTGTCTGTTACATTTTTAATAGGAACCTTAGGCTCGAGGAAGTTTGCTGTGGTCAGATGCTCCCAGCATTGTTCCAAAACATGTATTTTGGAACCTCAAGTCACATCCTTTTCCTCTCTGTTTTATCCTATTTTTCCCCTGTCATACATGTATGTGGTGTACCCTCTGTGTCTTGTGAGCAATAAACTTTGTTTTGTCAAAGCCCCCTCATTATTGTTTCAACTGAGAAAAGGTGGAAAAACTGAAAAAGTACACAGGACTTAATGTGAGGTCTCAGAGCTGCAATTTGGGAAGTGCAGATTTTGGTATGACCAGGACAAATGTTCCGCTCATTTGGGGAAAGCAAGAGGTTTTTGTGAGAAAGAAGAAGGAAGTAATCACATGATTTAGTTAAAAAAGAGGAGAGAAGAAAATTTGGTACTGACAGGTGGAGCAGCTTTTGATTACTGTCTCACTGATTATTCTACTGATGCTATCAAACAAAACTATTCCTGGTATGCTGGAGTTAACTTTTTTGTTCTCATAAGGTTCTTCCCAAGAGTTTTAGAATCTGAATGATAGTTGTTTTGTTGGATTTTTTGGACCAACTACTTGTAAAACAATTACTGCTCAGGCCGAGTTAAAGAGTTAATTAGTTAGAAAGGAAAATGGAATTTCAAAGTGAAGTCTCTTGTGTCAGAAATTTCCTAGCTTGTGATCAGGGGGTGTGGCTCTCAATGTCCAGAGGTCTTTGCATGTGGTTCCTCTGTCTTCAAAGCCAGGAATGGTGCATTTTATTCTGATTGTACTTTGAATCTTTTTAACTTACTCTTCTGTTATCAGTCAGGAAAAATTCTCTGTTTTTAAAGACCTTGTGAGATTAGGTAAGATTCAAACATATAACTAACAGTCAAGTTACCAGTAATCTCAATTACATTTTTGTAATTGATGTTGTAATCAACATTTAACATTTAACCTGTGACATACCATCACATTTATAATCCTGGGGGCTAGGGCAGGAAATCCTGAGAGGCATTTTGATATTATGTCTATCATAGAGATAAAAGAGTTTTGAAAAATTATAGCTTTAACCTGAGTCAGAGAATGTATAACTCAATATCTCCAAGCTAAAGATAGTTCTTCTATCTCTATTAAATATGCCACTTTTGCACCCTCCTCCAAATGTTATCCAGGAGGAAAGTATGACATTCCCTTAGGTGTGGAATAGTCTTGGAGGAAATATAAATAACATTTATATCAACTTAAACAATCACTGTATCCAACTAAGTATATGATCTTCATCAGATATCTTACACAATCAATTCAGCGATAACAAGTTGGCTACATGCATGAACATGTCAACACCATGGATGAGCTCTGGAAGTGGGAATTGAAATTTCATTATTACAGAGTTTTGCTCATTGAGCTATTGTCTTGTTTTGTTCTTGTTCTGTGAATGACTTCACTCTAAAGATTGTGATCTGAATGCTTTTTCCAGTGATATTTCCATGTTTCTTCAGAAATTGTGTCAGAAAATTTCTAATAATAATAATAAAGAGACAAAAATAATAACAATAGAGAATACGTATTACTCATGGATAATAAAATAATTGTACTTAGAGGTGAAGAATCTAAATTCCAGAAAGATAAGTGTCTCTCCCAAAATCATAGCTGGTGAAAGGCAGACCTGGGATTCAAAATCAGACACTCAGACTTCAATGTCTGAAATGGTAAACATGAAATCCTTCTGGACATCTGGTAAATGCCTATCATATAAAATAGCCTCTTCTCAATACTTAAGATGCATATCTGATTAAGTTTTGACACTGTTGCTATGGTGCATCCTTCAGCAGTCTTCCTGTTACCATTTATATGCGTAAATGCATGCGCATACACATGGGCACACGTGAAATTGACTGTTCCTCCTTGCAATATTTTTTTAAAATATTTTTAATGCTTTATTTATTTCTAGGAGAGAGTGAGAGAGACAGCATGAGCAGGGGAGGGTCAGAGAGAGAGGGAGTCACAGACTCTGAAACAGGCTCCAGGCTCTGAGCTGGCAGTCAGCACATAGC
>NW_024083818.1:0-2759 GCF_003009895.1 Hyaena hyaena | reverse complement strand
AACCCACGAACCGTGAGATCATGACCTGAGCTGAAGTCAGACGCTGAACTGACTGAGCCACCCAGGCGCCCCTATGGTAGTCATTTCTGACATCAACCATGTAAAACTTATTTTTTGCTGTATCGTTGCATGAGCTATTTAGAGAGTCTGTTACTATTTTTCCTCTTTTATGCCTGTGTTTAGTTCATAAGTTTTGCACAACTGGTAGATCTCATGGACCCGTGGGAGCCCACAATTGCATTCTCAGGGCTGTGCAAGGTCTCAAATATGAAAAACAGTCACACAGTATTTCTTCTCTCTCTGTACATTTTCTTACATCAAGTGGGAGTTTCAACATACATCTAGTCCAGGGAAATTCTTAAGTAATGAAACCTTATTTCTCCAAAGTTTAGAATGAGTTTGTTTTGAGATTTCATTAATTACTTCATCTTTAGTCTACAAAAAACGTCCCAGCCAGTACTGAGTAAAGAACTCCAAAAACCAAATACAACAGCCAGGATGACTGCCAGTCTCAACAATTTAACATTTTGTCTTTTAATTGTGGCCTGGTAACAGTGTTCCAAAGAGGATAGAGTTTCATGAGTCGGTTTTAAATTTCATGAATATAAATTCTTTCAGACAATGTGTTAATGTTGTGGAGGACTTCGTGTTTTCCACCCTCTCTTTTCTTTTGGAAAAAAAAAAAGCTAACATAGTTTAGCTTATTGTTACTTCACAGTAAACTCTGGGGGCATTTAAATTTTGTTTGGAAATAAGAACTATTCTGTGTGAAAACAATGGATCCTATCATCCACGAAACAGGCCAAAGTGAGGTTTCGGAGATAACTCAGTTTGCTAAGTTTCCTGTTGCTGCTGTAACAAATCACCACAAATGTAGTGGCTTAAGCAATGTGAATTTATTACCTTGCAGTTCTGTAGGTTAGGAGTCTGATGCAGGCCTCCCTGTACCAAAATCAGTGTTGCTCGGGCCGTGTTCCTTTCTGGAGGCTCCAGGGGTGAATCCATTTCTCTGCCTTTTCTGTCTTCTAGAAGCTGCCTGCATTCCTCGGCTCATGGTCCCCTTCCTCCTACTCAGAGCCAGCAAGGGCGATTTCAGTCCTTTTGACATCACAGAACTGTGACCTTTTTTTCTGCTTCCCTCTTCCAACATTCAGAACCTTTCTGATAGCATTAGATCCATCCAGATAATCCCAAATACTCTCCCTATTTTAAAGTCAGCTGGTTAGCAAACTTAGCTGCTTATTAGTTAGCAAACTAATCCCAACTGCTACTACTTTGATGCCTCCTTGCACTGTAGCATAACATATGCAGTCTCCGGGCTAAAGGCATTGACATCTTTGAGAAGCCATTTTTCTGCCTACCACTCTAAGAGTTTTAATGCTGCCAAAAATCTAAGCTCTATCCATGAGTCAGGTATATATTAATTAACAAACCTTATTCTATCTAGTATTCATTTCCTGTTAAGATACAGGCACAGCTATATGCAGTTCTAACAAAACAAAAACAAATCCAAAAACAAATGAAAAAGAAGAAGAAAAAAAGGATAGTATTTAAATAATTTAAATAAACTTGGCCGTTATCTACAGAAGTCTCCAAATAGAGTGAAAAAATAAACAAGACCGACTTAGGACTCTTTCTGACCCAACAGTAAACCCACTGAAGATCTACTGAGTCCTGTTCTTTGGTTTATCCCTTCCTCTCACACACCACAAAATCATAGGACTGAACGTTCTTAGGGTATACAAATAAGAAAAAATGCTCCCCAAAAGATCCATCAAAACTACAGCATTCTCACTAATTTAGCCTTAGGACTTTTCTTCTCTACATATGAAAATGTAACTTAAAAAATTGTTTTCTTGGGTGGGGAGCACCTGGGTGGCTCAGGTGGTTAAGCATCCCACTGGTGGTTTTGGCTCAGGTCATGATCTCACAGTTTTGTGGGTCCCAGCCTCACATCTGGCTCTGCACTGACAGTGCGGAGCCTTCTTGGGATTCTGTCTTGCTCTCTCTCTCTGCCTCTCTCCCACTCAAGCTGTCTCTGTCTCTCTCAAAAATAAGTAAAAAAACTTAAAACAAAACAAAATCTTTTAAAATCAAAAACCAGGAGACCTGGAGGTCAAGGGGTCTCCAGCAAACTGTAGTGACTGCCACAGGGCCATGATAATATTGCTGGGTTTACTGCAAGTGGGTGTGTCCATGCTGGGCAGGCCACGGAGAGGGTGACCGACTGGCGACAGCTTCCTATCTAACGCTGCTAATTGCCTGCACCTTCACACTTGGCCCAGTCTTCCTGTTCTGCCTCGCAGTAGGCCCCTCTGCCCACTAGGGCGGAAAGTCCGCCATACATTTTCTCTCCAATTCCATTCCTTGGACATGCCATAGCATTTGGGAAAATTCCAACTTAATTCCTAAAAAATGCTTGAAAAGAATGGACCTGTATTTAGTTTTAGCACGGTGGGCAAGATATCTACTTCCCTTCCGGAGAGTGACGCTGCCATCCTGGTTTTTCATAGTAAACATGAGAACTTGAATGCCAAGAGTGCCTACAGGTGTCAGACAACACTTGTTTTGAGGAGGAGAGTTGCATATGAAGTGCTAACCCTAACTCTTTTTTGAGAAGAAAACGTTAAAAGTCGTCTTAACATAGCCCACTTCGGAAAGCACATTTCTATAACTGAAAGAGAGCGAGGGAGAGAGAGAATCCCAAGCAGGTTCCACACTGTCATCACAGAGCCAGATGTGAGACTTGAACCCACGAA
>NW_024083817.1:0-2759 GCF_003009895.1 Hyaena hyaena | reverse complement strand
TGTAGACCAAATACTTCTCACTGCCACTTAAAGTCTCTTTGGGAGAGTAAGGGTGCCGGGTGAACCAGCCTTGATTCCTGAAGGTGACAGGTCAGAAAATAGAAGTTCCTTCCTAAGTGTATCCCTGGCTTTCTGAGACCATGGCTGTCTTAATTCACATAGTCTCTCCTATAAAGCCAGCCTAAGGGAAGACACTGCACTTGGCCGACCTCTTCCATCAGCTGAGTCGGGGCAGGGGATGTGAAGCCAGGCATGGAAGCCCTTTGTGAATTCTGACAAAGATTCATGACTGGATTCTCATTTCTTGTTTAGGGAGGCATTCTGTAGCTATCACTGGCTGTTCAGATTCTGGACAGTTTCTCTTCAGGAACTCTGCTCAGAGATCCTGGGGAAGTTATAGTGTAACTTTCTCAGACAGAGATAGTACCTGGCTTTCCAGGTTTCCACAAGCGTGCAGGCAGAGGATGAGGGCTAATTGCTCAGCACAGAACCCATCAGGAGCAGGCAACAGTCTTTGTAGCTGTTTGAAATGGGGAGCTTTAGGATGTTCAGATTTCACTGGTACATTTCCAGTTTCATTCTTGGTCTGACGTGCCTGGAGCTCGGAGGGGTGGGTGTAAAGTTGGCAGTGCTTCTGGACTTAGTGTTTAGCTGTGGAGGGTAACAGTATAGGATGGCTCAGAGGGAAATGTGTTCTTCTAATCTTCCCTCTAGCTCCTTTTGGATGACAGAACCCCTTGGTGGCTCAACTATTGGCTAACTCCCACTGGATGGTGTGCACTCATTAGAATTATTGAAAGGATTCAACTCAATGGTGGGTCCCTGATCAACATCCACCACTCTACTGTGTGAAATATGCCTTTAAAAAGGATAGTGGGTACCCAGGCAAGGCATGTGTGAAGCACATAATAAGTGTACACAGGGATCCACCGACCATCTCTCTCTATGCTGGGCTCCCACACTCACAGACTCTCTCCTATTAGTTTCAGTCCTTCAGCCAAAGTCATACTCTACTAAACTGGATTTAGGGGCTTCTTTATAAATAATCACACACCCATGTCATTAGCTTACTGCGGACTTCCTCTACTCAAATTCCTGGTGACAAAGCCCTGAATGAAAGTTGATTATGAAAAGAAAAGAAAACGAGAAGTTTGAAGCCAGGGGCGCTGGCTGAGGGGGAGAATCACAGGTGTAGGATTCTGCACTGGCATCTACCTGGGCATTTGGAAGGCAAGAGGGTCAAGAAGCCCTCTCACTTTCCTGCTGGTAAAGAACAGCTGACCTGGCATTGGCTTCTTTCAGCTGCTATGTTGCCCAGAAGGTCACGATTTCTCTTCCTGCTGTTGCCACTTCATTGTCAGAGGGAGCTGATTTCACTGGTTACCATGTGCCAGGCCCGGTGTCAGGTTGGAAATTGTAAGCGATTATTACTCCACACATTGAGATGACTCGCCTTCACGACATTCCCCAGTTCTAAAAGCCACTGGTGTCACTGAAAATGAAGAAAACACTCTTATCACTTTATATATTTATTTTCATGAAAAAGAATCACACACACCACCTTATCTACCTGCCTCTCTGTCTTTGTTGAACATAGATGTCAGAAATACACCCCAAAATCTGACCAAGATTTCCTTCAGTTCTTCCCCTGTAGGAGCTACGTCCATCCTGAAGGTGCTCAACACACCTGTCCTCTATTGTAATGTCACCTTTCCGAGGCCCTGGCCTCCTTCATCCTGATGGCATCCATCTCACTGCCACTGAAAGTCTTGGTGGGCTCACGGTGGCAGGGAAAACCACACTAAGTGCTCCCTCCATGTATATTAGATATGAATGCAATCTGGGGCAGGGGTATGAAACACCTCAGAAAACCTTGTCACGTTCTTCTAATGTATTCTCATCAGCAAAATGCACACCTTCAGAGGGATGCACTGAGCGGTCACAAAGTGCCAGATCCTAGAGGGGTTCCCGCCTGCTGCCCACCCACAAATATGTCACTCACCTTGGTGGCTTCCACAGATCTGCCCATTTAACTCCCAAATCAGAACGATCCACTACCATGAGAAATATCGAAAGGAATCCTTTCAAGTTGACTGCATGACAAAACTTTCCATCACAAAGGATCCTTTTATGTCCCCAATGACTCATCAGTAAATTCGTATTCCTTGAGAAGTTCACAAAACTATTGTCTGTCTTTCTGCACTTGTCTGTCTGTGTCTATTGTCTGTTCTGCACCCAAAACAGTGCCTGGAACATAGCAGGTGCTCAACAAATACAGGAGGAATAATTTAAGAGACATCCTAGGCAATGGCAGGTGACCTAGGAGAGGATCTGGTTCCAAAGGCCAGTCAGACTAAATGACAATATTTCACTTTCCCACTTGGTGCTTCCTAAACACTATTCCTCCTTACTTAGGAGACTGTGAAAGCCCGCTATAGACACAAGACCCATACTCTGGAAAACTCGAGATCCAGTCCCAACTCAGCATTTTCCAGACTCTGTGTCCTGTCCTCAGGCCTCTGGTAATGGCAACAAGTCGCGAGTAAATTGCCCAATGATGGGTTTTCTGTAACACCGATGATTCAGTCTTCTTGGTAAAGATGAGCCATGACACCTAGTAAAATGGTACTCTCTCAGTTATGGAAGCTATTTTGGAAACAAATATCTGACCAACTTTTAGACAAGCATTTCTCTAAACTTACAACGACATTGCTTTAGATGACATGTATCATTGGGCCTATTTTACATTACGATTGGAT
>NW_024083816.1:0-2769 GCF_003009895.1 Hyaena hyaena | reverse complement strand
AGAGAGAGAGAGAGAGAGAGAGAGAGAGAGCGCGAGAGCGCGAGTGAGCAAGCATGAGCCGGGGAGGGCCAGAGAGAGAGGGAGACGCAGGATCTGAAACAGGCTCGAGGCTCTGAGCTGTCAGCACAGAGCCCGATGCGGGGGCTCGAACCCACCAACCGTGAGATCATGATCTGAGCCAAAGTCGAACGCTTAACCGCTTAACCGACTGAGCCACCCAGGTGCCCCTTACTAGCATTCAAAAAGGTCTCAGCGGAGTTTTTCTAGGTAGAGAGGAGACCATAGGGAGCAAGATGGAAGAAGAGCTTTTAAATTCAGGGGCCTTCTACAAAGGTAATGGATTCGACAATTAGGTTATTTTTTTTGTTCCATTCTTGATCGATCAATACATATTTTTTAACCAGGCATTGTGGTAAGAGACTTACAGGTGCCGTGTCATAATATCTTAAGAACCCGGTGATGTCAGTGTTATCACCAGGCCCAACTACACATGAGGATATGGAGGCTTCTAGAAGCTAAATACCTTGCCCAGGGTCACCTCCTGAATGAGCAGGGCTGGCTTCAAGTGGTCTGTTTGCTCCCCATCATTGCTTTGGTGCCATGAGGCCGTGCCACGTGACTCTTTGGCCTTGAGTCCTGTCTTGCCCTTTTTTTTCGTGATACTATCGGCCTACTAGTGTCTGGTGAGCAACCGTTTCAGCTTCCTGATCTCATCCCGGGAACGGTGAGAACGATTTGGGAAATCGCACGCCGTTTCCTGTTTCTGGCTTGAGCAGCTGACCTAGAGTTTCCCAGTGGAGAGAAGATGACGTAGAGTAGAGCGGGGCACCAGGTGGGGCCGCCAGAAGTCAGACTGTAGACTTCACGTCATCTTGGGCTTTTGCTGTGGTAGGGTCCTTTGCAGACGTGTGACAATGAAAATTTCGAACTAAACTTTTCATTTTGAGTTTAGGCCATCTTTTGGTATGGACAGCCATTTAACGTATGCATTTTGTCTCTATGACACATCATAATAACACAAGAGTGAAACTTACAGAATGACATTTGATAATGTTACCTCCTGCCAGCTAGTGTGTTTTCCCTTGCTGCTCTGTTTTTAATTTTCACGTTGGCATACGGCTTTCTAATATTGAAAAAAAATTATGGATTTTTCTCTTCCGTGACGAAAGACTCACCAAGGATACATCCTCTTCGGTGTAACATGAGCTTCACTGTGCTTAGGGGCCTGCAAAACAGCTGAGTAAATGTGGCCCGAGGAAGGTCTCAAATGAGAAGAGGGAAGGTCTGGGGCCCAGGTGGGTGGGCAGGGCGGGGTGCTGCGTGCATGGGAGGCACCTGCGTGCGTCCGTGAGGGGGCCACGTGGTGGGTGCGCGCGTGCTAGTGACGGGCACGTGCATGCGGGGGGAGGGGGCGTACGTGGGCAAGGGAGAGGTGCTGCGTGCGTGGGCGGCACCTGCGTGCGTGTGTGAGGGGGGGCCACGTGGTGGGTGCGCGTGCTAGGGAGGGGCGCGTGCGTGCGGGAGGTGGCGTGCGTGTTGGGCGCGTGCGTACGTGGGCAACGGAGCGGTGCTGCGTGCGTGGGCGGTGCGTGCGTAGGTGAGGGAGGGGCTGCGTGCGTGGGTGGTGCGTGCCGTGCCGCTGCGTGGGTGCGTTGGGGCGGTGTCACGTGTGTGATCGCTGCACGGTGGAAGACAGAAGTGATTGATTCGCTTCCGGACCTTTCCTGAACAGGTGCCATCCTTTTCTGAGATGTCTGCTCTCTTTAGTTTTCTTTTCCTCCTTTTCTCCCTAATCTCTTCTCCTAGTCCCACTTTCAAAATAAGAGGTGGAGAAAGGTTACAAGTGAAGGGCATACTAATCATGGATGAGGGCAGACAGGCTGACTTGAGTTTGAAGCACGGCCTGGCCGTGTAAAAGCCATATGATCTTGAGCGAATTACGTAACCGTCCTAAGCCGCTTGTTCACCGTCACTGAAACGGGAATACTGGTTTTTCCTTAGAATACTAGTCGTGAGACTAGAAGAAAATATTGGTGGCGGTTGTAGTAGTAATCCAGGTCTGCAGTGCATAATTCTTAACCCCAGCCAGACCCAGAGGACATTTTAACTGTCAGTTCTTAGGATGGCACAACTACATCTTAGTTCATGTGAGGCTGTTGTTGATGTTGTTCTCACTTTGGAAAGTATGCACGTATTTCTTGTGGAATTACTAATGTGCTTGCTTCAGGATTGCCACTCCACACATGCCGGAGGTAGTATATAATCTGTGGTATATGCACTGTATTCGTTTTGTAAAATCTGAAAATCTGTGATCTCTGAAAAATACCTCCCCTCAAGAGTTTCAGATAAGTGGGGAATTGTAATAGCAAAAATTTGTATGTTTGGTTGCCAGCTTTAGCTACATACGTCCATTCAGGATGCTCAGTTAAATTTGAATTGCAGATAGACAACAACTGCTATTTTTTTTTTTTGTATTTGTCCCTGCAATATTTGGTACATACTTAAAGTATAAAAGCAGTCATTGATCTGAAATTCAAATTTCACTAGGCGTTCTGTATTTTATCTGGAAACCGTATTTATTTGGCTGTATGCCTGACATTGCTCTAAACATTTAATGTGTCTTTACTCGTTTAATTCTCATGAAGATCCTGTGGCAGTCATCCCTTTTTACAGATGGGGAAACAGAGGTTAAGTAACCTGCCCAAGGTTACATAGCCATTTTAAAAAATGTTTGTTTTTTGAGAGAGAGAGAGAGAGAGAGAGAGAGAG
>NW_024083815.1:0-2776 GCF_003009895.1 Hyaena hyaena | reverse complement strand
ACAACAACAACAACAACAACAACAACAAAAGATCTTCCTTTCTGATATAAACCCTAATGTTCTAGAAATCTCTAGAGGGGTTTTCCACACAATGCCTCTAATTGATAAATTTTTAATTCCTATTCCTCTGCTTTGCAACAGTGTTATTAAGAGGGGCTGATTAATTAAAGAATTTAGGAAATTGGTACACATTTAGAAACAAATAGAGCCAGATTTGTAGGGGGTCATTCTTCTATTTTAGTTGGTCTGAAGATATTTGTCGAAGGCAACCATGCATATCTTTCCACATTAGCAAGAAAAGTGATTCTCTTTGCACTTGTTAGCCACCAGAAAAATCCTCTTTGTTTCACTTATTTTCAGATTTATGTGGTCTGAATTAATATTTCAATAACCCTCTTCAAGAGGAGCATTTGGAACCATTCCACATGAATGTTGCATTCTTTAAGCAAAAGTGCAGAACACACTCTTTCAAGGCAGAGATTGCTTTTCACAGATAATGTATTCTACTTAATCATATATAAAGGGATAAATCTGAGGTACACATTAAAGGAACAGCTTTGTCTTAGCATTGCAAAAGTCACCTCATCCAACAAACCTGAGTGCATTTTTAAGGAGGAAGGTATATAAAAATAAGCAGTACATTTCTGCTGTACATCGTGTCCTACTCCCACCCTCTGCGAATCCAGTGTTAAATAAAAACATTTGCCATGGCAACGTTGATTTACAAAGGGCAGATGAAGTTTCTGAGAGATTTGAGTACTTCCTTTCACAGATCTCAGATGTATACACAGTTAACACTTTAGCACCCTTATTTAAAAATTTTATATATAATGGAACGTGATTATTCTTAAATGTTTTAGTTTGCAAATAGAACACAAAACAAAACAATACACTCTCAACAAAAACTGATGCCAAGTTAAATACGTGCTGGAAGATACCACTAAAGTGTTTCAGCTTTCACTGTTTGTGGAAATCCAAACTATTTCATGTGGTAAGCTCTACTGAACTATGGTTAAATCATTTGTTTTCAACTGAATGAACATTTTGCTATGAAAATGTAAATTATCTGTTTACCTCACTATTTCTGTAATTGATGTTATTAGTTATAATATTTAGCTTCCCCAATTTGGACACATTAAAATATTAATTTTATCTCCTTAATGTATTTTTCATAAATGCTACAGCAGTATTCACAGATGTTTTACTGTTGTGGTTTTATCCACTTGCCTTAGACTTCGAAGGCAGACACAGGAGCTGTAAGAAGGAAGATAGATTGATAGCCTGGGTAAATGTGAGTATTAAAGAGGTGACTGTAGTGGGGTCAAACAAGTTTAGAAGTTAACAAATAGTCTCTGTATTGTTTTTGTGCTCTTATAACCAGTCTGTAATGCAAAATGGAAAAAAAAAAAAAAAAAAAAACTATGCTCAGGGGTAAGGAAATTAAGTTCCTGCCCTAAATAGCTCAGAGCTGAGGGTAAAAAAATTTATTTTCCTCAACATGAATTCTTTGACTCTGCCAGAGGTGTATACTGTTCTGTCTTATACCTATCGTTTATTTAATCAGCACAGGAAGATTCGGTCTAAGAGGCCCGTGGCTGTTAGATGTAAGGGGACTTTTAGTCCCTCAATCAATTATGGCAGGAGTCAGTTGAGGTAAACAAGGTATTTCATACAGTTACAGCCCACAATATTCCCTTTTCATTTTGGTTTGTGATGACCTGAAAACCTCCTACAATAGCCAAAGAGATTTGAAGCACCGCTGAAGCAAATAAAAGCCAAATCTAGCACTCTTTTAATGCTTTCAAGTCTGCTGCTGGTGAGAGACTCCAAGTTTATTGGAAGACTGTGTATCATTTATTTCCACTTCCCTTCCTTTTTCAACATGTATTCTCCAAGATTCAAAGATATCAGTTGTCCAGAAAAAGTTTACGAATATATGAATCCAAGGCAGTTTCCTTGATTTTATAAGAAGTAAACCTTCCAGAATCTATTTATTATAGTTAAGAACTTTAGACAGAACAGAAATATGCAAACTCATGAAACACCCTGTTATGAAGGAGAACGTTAATTAAAGAATGATCTTGTCACTTTATAGTGGTAGTCAGTTTAGGACATTATGAACTGACAATGATTTTTCTTTGAGATGTGTTCATATCTAGTGAAATCCAAAGATACTGTCGTGTATATGTTAGGAGAATTAATTCAGGCATGTATGAAAATGTTGTAAGTAACTTTGAAATGTAAACAAGATTGGATTGGTTTTTCCTATTCCTTCCTTTCTAAATATCAGTCTTCCAGACCATTTATCCCCCAGATTTTTAAAAATAATCTTATGTAACCATTGTGACAGCATTATACAGCAGTCATTACACTATACCTAACCTATCACATACTGCAGTGAATAAAATAGCCTTGATAGCTAGCTATTCTTTATAAAATTACTTATATGGGTTGCGGGAAGAAGTCTGAATTCTGTCTGAGTAGTCATCACTCAGGGAACAAATCTCTGCCTCGTGTCCATGCATTGAAATATTATCCCTACTTCTTTCTTTCTTGAGATGTACTGTCAAGAATGTAAATTCTTTTAGAGAAAAGTCTTGTCTGTCTTTTTCACGCTTGTATCCTCTGGGCCTAAAACATTGCCAAGTGTCCAATAAAGACTAGTCAAATAAATTTTTTTTTCAAAAGGGAAGGAAGTTACCTTCATACTGAGAATATTCCCTTTCCCTCCTCATTACCCCCAAACACACACACACACACACACACACACACACAC
>NW_024083814.1:0-2783 GCF_003009895.1 Hyaena hyaena | reverse complement strand
TGGTGTATAGAAATGCAAAGATTTCTATACATTCATTTTATATCCTGCGACATTGCTGAATTTATGTACCGGTTCTAGCAATTATTTGGAGTTTCTTTGGTTTTTCATGTAGAGTACCCTTTGTTGCAAATGGTGAAAGTTTCACTTCTTCCTTGCCAATTTGTATGCCCTTTATTTCTTTTTTTGTATGACGGCTGACATTAAGACTTCCAGTACTGTGTTAAATAGTAATGGTGAGGATGATCATCCCAGCCTTGCTCCTGACCATACGGGAAAGGCTCTCAGTTTTCCCCATAACTGGGGACCATATTAGTTGTGTATCTTTCACATACGGCCTTTATGATGTTATTTCCATCTATCCCCTCTTTGCTGAGGGTTTTGGGAAACTGAACAGTGATATGCCGAAGAAGGAAACTGGACCACTTTCTTATCCCATACAGAAAAGGACATTCAAAATGGGTGAATTAAATGTGAGACAGGAAACCATCCAAATCCTAAAGGAGAACACAGGCAGCATCCTCCTTGACCTTGGCCAGAGCAACTTCTTACTAGACACATTGCCAAAGGCAAGGGAAACAAAAGCAAACATGAAGTATAAAGACTTCATCAAGATAAAGCTTCTGCACAACAAAGGATACAATCAACAAAACTAAGTGGCAGCCTACAGAATAAGACAAGATATTTGCAAATGACATATCTGATAAAGGGTTCATATCCCAAATCTGTAAAGAGCTCATCAAACTCAACACCCAAAATCCAAATAATCCAGCGAAGAAATGGGCATAAGTCATGAACTGACACTTTTCCAAAAATGACATCTAGATGGCCAACAGACACATGAAAAGATGCTCAACATCACTCATCGTCAAAGGAGTAGAAATCAAAACCATGGTGAGATACCACCTCACACCTGTCAGAATGGCTAAAGTCAACAACACAAGAAGCAGTAGGTTTTGGCAAGGATGTGAAGAAAGCAGAACCCTCTTGCACTGTTGGTGGGGATGCAAACTGGTATAGCCACTCTGGAGAACACTATGGAATTTCCTCAAAAAACTAAAAATGGAACTACCTTGTAATTTCACAATTGCACTGTTAGGTATTTGCTGATAGGATAGAAAAATGCAGATTTGAAATGGAACATGCACCCCAACGTGTATAGCGGCATCATCAACAATAGCCTGACTATGGAGAGAATCCACATCTCCATTGACTGATGAATGGATAGAGAAGATGTGGTACACATACACAATGGAATTTCTCAGCCATCAAACAAGAATGAAATCTTGCCATTTGCAACAACGTGGATAGAGCTTGAACGTGTTATGCTAAGTGAAACAAGTCAAGCAGAGAAAGACAAATATCACGTGATTTCGCTCATAGGTGGAAATTAAGGAACAAAACAGGTAAACATATGGGAAGGGAGAGAAAGCGAAGAGAGGGAAACAAACCAAAAGAGACTCATAATGATACAGGATAAACTGAAGGTAGATGGAGGGATGTGGGTGGGTGATGGGCTAGATGGGTGATGGATATTAAGGAGGGCACTTGTGGTGAGCACTGAGTGTTGCTGTATGTAAGTGATGAATCACTGAACTTTACTCTTGAAGGCAACATTGCACTGTATGTTAACTAAACTTAAATTTAAAAAAAAAGTTCAATAGTTAATTATTGCAAAGTATCAAAAATAAAAAAAATTCAATATTCAAAAGATTGGCATTTCTTATCAAGTAGTACTACCATTTTGCTCTGCCATTTCCTCTTTGATGAAGTGAAGTTTCATTTTTGTGGTTTGGCTGATAAGTTTTTTTATATCTGTTCCTTTTTGTCTGCTGTGTGCTCTATTAGTTGCTCTGTACTTTCAGACATTTAGATCTAAGCTTCATCTGGGATAATTTATGTGTATGGAATGAAGTGAGGATTAAGTTTTCTGCTTAGCTTAGTTTTGTTTTTTTTATACTGAAATGCAGTGGTTTCAGTGCCATCGGTTAGAAAGACTTCCCTTCTTTCCTCAGTAATTTGCACAAGCCACTTTATGAAAACTGACGGATCTGTATACAGGTGTGACTATTTCCGGACTCTATTTCTCATTGACCTATATATCTACCTTTTTACTAGTAGCACACATTTTTCATTATTGTTACTTGATAGTGATTTTGAGATCAGTTGTTTAATTCACCCCCAATCTCTTATGATCGTTTAGGTCTTTTCATTTCCAGATAAATCTTTAGAAACAGCTTGCCAATTTCTACACAAATCCTGTTTGAATTAATTTTTTTATGTTTATTCATTTTGAGAGAGAGATAGAGAGACAGAGGGAGACAGAGCAGAAGTTGGGGAGAGGCGGAGAGAGAGGGAGACACAGAATCTGAAGCAGGCTCTGGGCTCTGAGCTGTCAGCCCAGAGCTTCATGACCTGAGCCCTGAGATCATGACCTGAGCTGAAGTCAGATGTTTAATTGACTGAGCCACTCAGGTGCTCCAAATCCTGTTTTGATTTTACATTCAGTTGCATTGAGTCAACAGATAAATTTTTACAATATTGATTGTGTCCATTTATTTAGATTTTCTTTAATGTATTGTATTATTGTTTATCATTTTAAGTACAGAATACTTTCTCATTTTGTCCTAAATATAATTCTTTTCTTTTCTAATATTTTTATTTATTTCTAGGAGAGAGAGAGAGAGAGAGAGAGACAGCATGAGCAGGGGAGGGTCAGAGAGAGAGGGAGATACAGACTCTGAAATAGGCTCCAGGCTCTGAGCTGGCAGTCAGCACAGAGCCTG
>NW_024083813.1:0-2789 GCF_003009895.1 Hyaena hyaena | reverse complement strand
ACCTACCTTTTCATCTCTTTCTCTCTGGAGTAATCAGACTATATAGTTTCTCTGGATAACACCAGCGTCCTTCTCTCACCTCTTCAACCATATTCCACCCTTTCGTACTTTGAAAAAAGCTTCTTATCCCTTCTGCCTGTTCATTCCATATCCAATTTTGCCTCATCCCCGCCCTGTCATCTTTCTCTATGCTCTTCAACCAGCACTGCATACACCCGGCTATTTAATTGTAGCTGGAAAATCTGGTTATATGCTTTAAACTGTTCTTTGCCTATTGGTTTTCTTCTATTTTCCTTTTCTTTTCTTCTTTTTGACTTTTTAATGTATTTTTATTTTCTATTATTCGCCTTCCCTCCTTCCTCTTTTCTCTTTACTGTTTTGTTTTCGCTCTTGGTTTGCGTGTTTATTGGATTTGTCTGTGCATTTGTGTGCCTCCGCTCCCTGTGTGTTTGTCTGTCTGTTTTCTTCTCCAGGGCTACCTCAAGAAACAAGCCAAAGGACACTTGGTGGAGAGTCCCAAATATCACTACAAGTAGGAAAATAAAATTACCGAGGTCTCAACAAGAGAGGTCAAGAGATACCATTCAAAGAACACTTTCTGAAAGGATA
The DNA here is from genome assembly GCF_003009895.1 of Hyaena hyaena. Classification (NCBI taxonomy): domain Eukaryota; kingdom Metazoa; phylum Chordata; class Mammalia; order Carnivora; family Hyaenidae; genus Hyaena; species Hyaena hyaena. The sequence continues at coordinate 2,180 of NW_024083813.1, read as the reverse complement.
GGCCCTGAACAGTCAAAGAGTCTTCTTGGGTACAGCAGCACTTACAGGTGCAAAGAACATAATAAGTTTTTAAAATTAACAAGAGATAGAAATCTAACCAAAATTACGAAACAAAAGAGCTCTACTCCAAAGAAATTCCAAGAAGAATCAACAGCTTAAGAACTGCTCAAAACAGATATAAGATAAAACAAGATTTTAGAACAATAACCAGAAAATTAATCACTGGGCTTGAAAAAAGTATAGAGGACATCAAAGAAACTATGGCTACAAACAACATGGAGCTTAAAAATAGGCATGATGAATTAAAAAATGCGATAATTGGGATACATAATAAATTGGAGTTGTCCAATGCACGGATTGAGGAGGCAGAAAGGAGAATAAGTGATTTAGAAGACACCATTATAGAAAAAGAAGAAACTGAGAAAAAAGAGACAAACTAATATAGGAACATGAAAGAAGAGTTCGACAGCTCAGCGATACAGTCAAACAGAACAATATCCGTATCATAGGAATCCCAGAAGAGAGAGGGAAAGGTGCTGAGGAGTCCTGGAACAAATTATAGCAGAGAACTTCCCCAACCTGGGGAAGGAAGTAAATGTCGACATACAAGAGGCTCAGAGGACTCCCCTCAGATGTAATTTGAATCGATCTTCTGCACGACATATCATAGTAATTATGGCAAAATATAAGGACAAAGAAAGAATTTTGAAAGCAGCTAGGGAGAAGAGGGCCCTAACTAACAAAGGGAAAACTATCAGAGTGGTGACAGACCTATCTACTGAAACTTGGCAGGCCAGAAAGGAATGGCAGGAGATCTTCAATGTGATGAACAGAAAAAAAAAAAATGCAGTCAAGAATTCTCTATCCAGCAAGCCTGTCATTCAGAAAAGAAGGGGAGAAAAAGTCTTTCCAAATAAACAAAAATTGAGAGAATTTGTCACCACTAAGCCAGCCCTACAAGAAATCCTGAGGGGTACACTCTGAGGAAAGTGTTGCAAGGAAAGAAGATACCAGAGACACCACCACAAGCATGAATCCCACAAAGGACACAATGACTCTAAACCCACATATTTCAATAATAACAGTGAATGTAAATGGACCGAATGCTCCAATCTAAAGACATAGGTTAGCAGAATGGATAAAAAAACAAAATCCATCTATTTGCTGTCTACAAGAAACGCATTTTAGACTGGAAGATACCTTCAGTTTGAAAGTAAGGGGATGGAATGGAAACACAAAAGACCCTGAATAGCCAAAGTAATATTGAAGAATAACCCAAAACGGGAGGTATCACCATCCCAGACTTTAGCCTCTACTACAGGCTGTCATCATCAAGACAGTATGGTATTGGCACAAAAACAGACACACAGACCAATGGAATAGAATGGAGAACTCAGAATTGGACCCAAAAGTATACTAATTTTGACAAAGCAGGAAAGAGTATCCAATGGAAAAAAGACAGCCTCTTTAACAGATGGTGCTGGGAGAACTGGACAGCAACATGAAGAAGAATGAAACTAGATCATTTTCTCACACCATACACAAAAATAAACTCAAATGGATAAAGGACCTGAACGTAAGACAGGAAACCATCAAAACCCTAGAGGAGAAAGCAGGATAAAACCTCCTTGTCCTCCACCACAGCAATTTCTTACTTGACATATCCCCAAAAGCAAGGGAATCAAGAGCAAAAATAAATGATTGGGACCTCATCAAGATTAAAAGCCTCTGCACGGCAAAGGAAACAATCCATAAAACTAATAGCAACTGATGGAATGGGAAAAGATAGTTGCAAATGACATATCAGATAAAGGGCTAATATCCAAAATCTGTAAGTAACTCTCCAAACTCCACACCCGAAAAACAAACAACGCAGTGAAGAAATAGGCAGAAGATATGAACAGACACTTCTCCACAGAGGACAACCAGATGGCCAACAGACACATGAAACGATGCTCAGCATCGCTCCTCATCAGGGAAATACAAATCAAAACCACACTGAGATACCACCTCACGCCAGTCAGAGTGGCTAAAATGAGCAAATCAGAGGATTCTAGTTGCTAGTGAGGATGTGGAGAAACGGGCACCCTCCTACACTATTGGTGGGAATGTAAACTGGTGCAGCCCCTCTGGAAAACAGTGTGGAGGTTCCTCAGGAAACTAACAATAGAACTCCCCTA
>NW_024083812.1:0-2793 GCF_003009895.1 Hyaena hyaena | reverse complement strand
GGAGGGAAGGCCTGGCCTTTAAGAAGAATATTTCATTCTTGACCCTGGTGTGCGCCCCTGGTGTGCGCCGGCATTTCTGCAGCTATGTCTGTGTGTTCCCTTCACGCAGATCACTTAGGGCCTCTGAGATGGACTTTTTCTGTGAGCATCCCTGTCACTTTGGGCACACGCATCACATCCTAGCCTCTTGGAGCCACCGTGTCCATAAGTGGGGGTGGCAGGACGGTCGGAAGCCCTGGGATCTTGAGAGAAGGGGCCTGGGGGTGGTTTTAACAAAGAACACGTGTATCATTCCTAGTTCCAAGTGTCCCTATGCGTTGAGCAAAGCAGGCTCAGTGAGGAGGAAAAGCGAAGCCCAGAGAAGGGGAGACATCTGCCAGGGGTTGCACAGCAAATCACCCTACCTACAGCCTTAGACGTCTGAGTCCTCATCAGACCTGGCTGCCTCCCCGATGGCAAATTCCTGGTTCTTTGTCTCAGCACGCAGTGAGACTCACGTGGAGGCCTCTTTATGATGTTGCATCACCAAGCTTTTCAAACTCCAGATGATTCCAGTTGTAGGGATCTGCAGGCCATAAAACTGTCATGCCCACAAGGCAGCATCTCTGGAGGTAATGAGGTCATCTGTTTGCCAAAATGCCACCTGGTCCTGGCACAGACAACGCCAGGACAACGCCCCATGCTCATCACGGGGCGGTGTGGGAGTAACTCTCCTCTAGGCCCGCATTCATCAGCACACAGGAGACCGATGTGTTTGGGGAGAGCTGCGGTCAGGTCTTTGTGCCTACTTCATGTCCTAGATCTCCTGCCTGGGCAGAATTGCAAGGCAACACTCTTGGCTCTCTCTCCCAGCTCCCCTATATGCACTTGATGCTGCCTGGAGTGCCCTCCCCTACGTTCCCCGTCAAATCCACCTTAGGCCTATGGGCACAAGCCCCGACTCTGAGTGTCTACCTGCACCAGAACACCTCAGCTTTCTGAGATTGTCTTCCCTCTTCTCTGAGTTGGTGTCAGTAACAGATCCAGCCTCACAGTGCTGTTACAAAGATGAAGCAAAACAATCCTCACAGGCTGTGCTGAGGACTCGTCGGTTTGTGAAAACCCAAAAGCCTCCACCACACAACTGCTACAACTGTTCCATGAATTCAGCAAAGTCACAGGATAGAAAACCAATGTACGGAAATCAGTTGCATTTCGATACACGAATAATGAAGCAGGAGGAGGAGAAATCAAGGAATCGATCCCATTTACAATTGCACCCCAACCATAAGATACATAGGAATAAACGTACCCAGAGACGTAAAAGATCTTTACACTGAGAAGTATAGAGAGCTCATGAAGACACTGAAGAAGACACAAACAAATGGAAAAAGATTCCATGCCCATGGATTCGAAGAACAGAAACTGTTAAAAGGCTTATACCCCACAAATCACTCTACGGCCTCAATGCAATCCCTCTTAAATTCCATCAGCATTCTTCACAGAGCTAGAATACAGAATTCCAAAATGTGTATGCAGCCAGAGAAGACCCAAATAGTTCAGGTAATGTTGAGAAAGAAAACCAAAGCAGGAAGCATCACAATTCCAGACTTCAAGCTGTATTACAAAGCTGCAATCACGAAGACTGTGGGTACCGGCACAAACACAGACACATGCAGCAATGGAACAGAATGCAGAACCCAGAAATGGACTCACAAGTGTACAGCCAAGTAATCTCTGACAAAAGAATATCCAATGGAAAAAGACAGTCTCTTCAGCAAATGGTATTGGGAAAAAGGGATAGGGACATAGAGAAGAAGGGAAGGGGAATATATTTACTTACACCATACACAAAAATGAACTCAAAATGGATGAAAGGCAAACCATGAGAGACTCTTGAATGCTGAGAACAAACTGAGGGCTGATGGGTGTGGGGGAGAGAGGGAGAGGGATAATGGCCATGGAGGAGGGCACTTGTGGGGATGAGCACTGGGTGTCATATGGAAACCAAGTTGACGATAAACAAATTTTAAAAAATAAATAAATAAAAGATCCTACTCCTACATTACAAGAATACAACAGCCATCACACATCCTTCCTGTGTCTTTACGATTTCATACTTCCCACGCTCGGTCTACAGAACTGCAGTTATAAGCCCACTGTTTGCAGAAACGCTCTCTCGTGGATTCCTACCTGAGTGTAGCTCCCTACCTGATGACTCTTCATCCTCACTTTCAGGATCAGACAGGCTCTCCAACACACAATCTTTAGAGACACAAGCAGGAGCAGGCAGGTTATTAGAGACGGGGGCTCCGCCATTCCTGTGACTCCCGCTGAGGCCTTCCTGGTTCACCCAGCACCACCTGCCCTTCCTCCGGGTCCTCAGGCCTTGCCTGAGCTTGGCAGACGCAGAGCTCTTCAACAAGACATTGACCACAGGTGCCAACCATCAAATGAGGGAAAGGATCGCCCTTCATCTGGGACTTTCCAAGCTGCACTGGATCAGAATAGCTCTCACCTGTGCACACACCAACCTGACATTCGTCCTGTGACAGACAGACATAAGGTTTGGTGGGTTCCATGAGCAGACGCTGTGTCCAGCTCAGCGCAGCTGCCCAGAAGAACCCTCTGTGAGCATGGAAATGTTCTGCTTTGTCAACATGCACCTGCGGGGCACCTGAAATGTGGCTACTGTGATAAGGGATGGAATGTTTAACTTGATTGACTATAATTAAACAGCAGCAGGCCTGACTGACATGTGTCTGCCCCCCACGCATAGCACAGCTTTCGGATCCAAACAGGAGGAGGTCATGA
>NW_024083811.1:0-2794 GCF_003009895.1 Hyaena hyaena | reverse complement strand
ACATTCAATGCAATTCCTATCAAAATAACATGAGCATTCTTCCCAAATATAGAATAAAGAATCCTAACATTTTTATGTAACAAAAAAGACCCTGAATACCCAAAGTAATCTTGAAAAACCAAAGCAAAGTGGGATGCATCACAATCCTGGACTTTAAACTGTATCGCAAAGCTGTAATCATCAAGACAGTAAGGTAATGACACCAAAACAGACACAAAGACCAGTGGAATGGAACAGAGAACCCAGATATGGACCCACAGATATATGGCCAACTAATCTTTGATAAAGCAGGAAAGAGTATCCATTGGGGAAAAAAAAGACAGTCTCCTTAGCAAACGGTGCTGGAAGACCTAGAGAGCAACCTACAAAAGAATGAAACTGGACCACTTTCTTACACCGTAAACAAAAATAAATTCAAAATGGATGAAAGACTGAAATATGAGACAGGAAACCATCAAAATCCTACAGGAGAAAAAACAAGCAGCCACCTCTCTGACCTAGGCCACGACAATTTCTTACTTGACACGTCTCCAGAGGCAAGGGAAACAAAAACTAAGCAAAAATGAACAATTGAGACCTAACCTAAGTAAAAGCCTTCTGCACAGCAAAGGAAACAATCAAAAACTAAGAGGCAACAGATGGAAAGGGAGAATATATTTGCAAATGATGTTGGATAAAGGGTTAGTAGCCAAAAATCTATAAAGAACTTACTAAATTCAATACCCAAAGACAAATAATCCATTGAAAAATGAGAAGACATGCATAGACACTTTTCCAACGGAGACATCCAGATGGCGAACAGACACATGAAAAGATGCTCCATATCATTCATCATCATGGAAATACAAATCAAAACCACAATGAGATACCACCACACACTTGTCAGAATGGGTGAAATTAACAACTCGGGAAACAACAGATCTTGGTGAAGATGTTGAGAAAGGGGACCCCTTTTGCATTGTTAGTGGGAATGCAAACTGGTGCAGCCACTCTGGAAAACAGTATGAGGTTCCTCAAAATATTAAAAATAGAACTACACTATGACCCAACATCTGCACTCCTTAAAATTTATCTTAGGATACAAAAATGCTGATTTGAAGGGGCACATGCAACCCAATGTTTATAGCAGCACTATCAACAATAGCCAGTGTGGAAAGAGTCCACATGTCCATCAACTGATGAATGGATAAATAATATGTGGTACATATGTACAATGGAGTACTACTTGGCAATGAAAAAGAATGAAAACTTGCCATTTGCAGCAATGTGGTTGGAACTGGAGGGTAGTATGCTAAGTGAAAAGGTCAGTCAGAGAAAGACAGATATCATATGATTTCACTAACATCTGGAATTTGAGGAACCCAACAGATGAACATAGGTAAAGGGAAGGAAAAATAATATAAAAACAGAGAGGGATGCAAACCATAAGAGACTCTAAAATACATAGAACAAACTGAGGGTTGCTTAAAGGGAAGGTGGGTGAGGGTTGATTAAATGGGTGACAGGCATTAAGGAGGGGACTTTTGGGTATGAGCACTGCGTGTCATATGTAAGAGATTAATCACTGGTTTCTCCTCCTAAAGTCAAGACTACACCCTATGTTAACTAACTTGAATATAAATTTAAAAGAACAGCTAATATCTATTATTCTCAAATTGTTCCGGATAATAGAAGAGGAAGAAAAACATTGAAATGCATTCTTTGAGTCTACCATTATCCTGATGCCAAAACTAGAAAAATATACACAAATATATAACAAAAAAGAACTATAGGCCAATATCTCTGAAGAATATAGATGGAAAAATGTTCAACGAAGTACTAGCAACAACATCAGCAAGAAAAGTACTTGTGACAGAACCCAAAATACATTTGAAAAATAATACACTACAATAAAGTGGGATTTATTCCCAAGATGCCAGTATGGTTCAATATTCACAAATCAATCTATGGAACACATCACATCAATAAGAGAAAGGATAATACTGTATGATCATTTCAGTAGATGCTGAAAACGGGTTTGAAGTGTACAACAGCTATTCATGATAAAAACACTCAACAAAGTTGTTTTAGAAAGAACATACCTCAACAGAATAAAGTCCTTATATGAAATACCCATAGCTGACAATATACTCAACGAAAAACTGAGAACTTTTACCCTAAGGTCAAGAACAATATAAGGATGTACACTCTCACCATGTTCATTCAACATGATACTGGAAATCCTATCCACAGCAATCAGACAAGAAAAAGGAATAAAAGGCATCCAAACTGACAAAGAATAAGAAGCTGTTTCACTACTTGCAGATGACAAGATACTACACAGAAAAGCTCCTAAAAACTTCACCAAAGAACTAATAGAACTGATACGTAAATTCAATAAAGTCACAAGATACAAAATCAATGTACACAAATACACTGAATTTCTGTACACCAATAGTGAAAGCAGCACAAAAAGAAATTGATAAAACAATGCTAATTGAAGTTGCACAAAAAATAATAAAATGGCTAGAAATTAGCTTAACCAAGTATGTGAAAGCTGTTTATAATGAAAAGTTTAAAACATTCATGAAAGAAATTGAGTACAATGCAAACAAATGCAAAGACAATTTATGTTCATGGACTAATAGAAAAATATATTATTAATATATCCATATTGCCCAAATCAATCTACAGATTTAATACATCCTTATTAAAATACCAAGGACATTTTTCATAGAAGTAGAACAAACCATTTAAAACTTTGTATGGAACCAGAAAAGAATCTGAATACTGAAGTGCACCTGGGTGGCTCAGT
>NW_024083810.1:0-2801 GCF_003009895.1 Hyaena hyaena | reverse complement strand
GGGAGGGCTCCCTGCGAGGAGCCAGAGTGCTGAACCCCTGCAGCACTCACAGGGCTTGGAAGGTGCCCAAATGTGCACTTAGAGGAAATCCCCCCGTGATCATCTTGTTGAGGAAGATCTTGTATAGATGCATCTATTCTCCTGTATGGAAGTGTTTACATATTCATCTGTCTCTTTGAAAAGTATCTTGAGTTGATCATCTCATAGCTCAAAGTTAAGGTTTGAGAATCATAGTGGCTACTTTTTTCATTCTTATTTATTTTGAGAGAGACAGAGTGAAAGAATCCCACACAGGCCCCACACTGTCAGTGCAGAGCTCACAAACCATCAGATCATTACCTGAGCCGAAATCAACAGTCGAATGCTTAACTGATTGAGCCACCCAGGTGCCCAAGAAGTGTAGTGGTTTCTGTAAATTTGATTTTAGCTGGTCTTGGTAGAGAGCCCCCGTGCCCTCCCCATGTGCCACTGGGGGCCTCTCTGAGCCCCCACAGGGGAGGGGAGCTCCCCGAGCCACCGCTCACAGCCTGGTCCCGCTGCACAGCAGGAGTCCCACCCGGTGGACTTGAGCTCACTGTCCAGCAAGCTGCTCCCCGGCTTTACCACACTGGGCTTCAAAGACGAGGCGAGGGGCAAAGGTGAGTGTGGGGTGGGCAGGGACGTGGGGTCAGGGGGTCACAGCAGAGGCGCGGTGGGCCCGGAGTCCTCCCACGATCTTCCTGGCTCACCTGTTTTTAGTACTGTGTCTGGATTCTGGGTCTGAAGCTAGCCATGAAATTAAATTAAGGTCTTTCCAGTGAGGGGAATAAACATTTCACTGGGCACGCTTCTCCGCTGCCGCCTACTCATACTGGTGGGTGGGTCTGAGCCCTGTGCCCACCGTGCATAGGGGGTGCACCGGGGTGTCTGGAAAATAATGGTAAGCAAATGTGGGAGACGAGAGCTGGGTGGACGCAGTGGAGAGGGAAGGAAGGGACTGGTGTGCTGGCCGCACTTGTGTTTGTGGCCGAGTGATGTCCGAGGCTGGCTTGCTGGTTTGGGAGTGTCTGTGTGCCGCAGTTTTGTCCCTGGGGGACGGCTGGCTGTGTCTGGGGACGCTGTGATAGTCACACCATGGGGCTTCTGAAGTCTAATGGGGGGGCACATCTGAGACACGCTCCTCTCGAGCCCTGACGTCATCCACATGGGGACACCAGCGGTGGTGCCCTGACACCCCTTCACGGGAGGCAGCCTCCTCCCGCGGGCTCGGCTCCCGGCAAGGTCTGGGGCGAGACAGGACCCCGGTCAGCACGAGGCCCTTCTGGCAGCGCGTGCTCTCCCCGCAGCGCAAACCCGGTGTCTGCCCTCGCCGCGGAGCCCGGAGGGCCGGCTCTGTGGAAGGCCGCCGCCGCTTCACGTGTGCTCGGGGGCAGCGACGTGCCCAGCAGGCGGCCGTGGGCCGGGGCGGGGGCACAGCCCGCGGGGCCGAGCGCGTCCCGGCTGCGCGGCCCTGCACGTGGCCTCACGTGTGCGGCCTCCCCTCCCGCCCTCAGTCACGTTCCTCTCCAGCGCCACCACTGCGCTTTCCACGCGCAGGAATTCTGCGTTGGCGACTTGAAGTCGGGTGTGTTGGAGCTGCTGTATTCCGCCTGCGTGGATCGGACGGGTGTGCAGTGTGCGCTGAGGTAGGCGGGGTCGGCACGGGCTGGAAGGTTCTCTCTCATTCGCTGTTTGGGAGGAGCCATTTTCCTGGTGGGCAGTTTCCGAGAGAGACCGATGGCAGCGGGCCTGCACCGCAGAGATTTTCGGGTTCTTGTCCATAAACCACTGGTCTGCTGAGGGTTGATCTTGAAGTTCAGGTAACTCAACTGTACTTTACAAAGGTGATGATCAAGGGCATAGTTTAAAAAGGAACATGGAAGTGTGTAACCACCTGTGTACGTTTAGATGGTTTCCTGATTTTATTGGAACGTGGCTTGGCGGCTGTATTAGTCCACTGGTGCCACTGAGCCAGAGCTCCCCAGCCCGAGTGGCTGAAGTAATAGGTGTTGGTCGCCCGGCGGTGCTGGAGGCTGGGAGGCTGGGACCCTGGTGTGGGCAGGGCTGCTTCCTCCTGGCGCCTCTGTGCGTGGCGTGTGGACGGCCGTGGTCGCCCTGTGTCCTCACCGCACGCCCGTCTCGGGGTCTGTGTCCCGGCCTCCGCGCCCTTTAGAAACACGTAACGTACCGGATTGGGGCCCACCCTAAAGACTTCCTTCGAGCTTTGTCGCCTTTTGAAGGCCTCGTTTCCACATATATTCACGTTATGAGGTACTGGGGTTAGAGCTTCAAGAGAAGGATTTTGGGACACAGTTGCGTCCCCAGCGGTGACTGAGACCTGGTCCTAAAATCGCGAACACAGTGCTGTGTTTCTGTAGAAATGTCGTGTTCTGTGTGCCAGGTGGAAGTGGGTCATGCCTGTGGGTTTTTAGTAATTCTCCAGGAGGAAAGGAAAGTTTGGCTGATCTCTGAGTCGTGGATTCTTTCCGTATTCAATTTTTGTTTAATTCTGAACAGAATACAGGATGTATTTTAAAAATAAACAGTGAGAAATCAGTAAGCCCTTAATACGGTGAGTACCAAATCCAGATTTTTGTGAACCCAAAGAGGCAGAACGGGAGGACCAAGGAGGAAATCTGTAGTGAGCAAGGGCAGTGTCACAAGAGGTGACACCCCACTTAACCCCTGTGCCCTGTCCCAGTCCTTAAGGGCGGCAGTCATCTTTGCTTCAGAGGGCATGGGGTTCCTAGACTGTGGTCACTTCCCCGGTGCCCACCTGTGAA
>NW_024083809.1:0-2808 GCF_003009895.1 Hyaena hyaena | reverse complement strand
GACTCTGAAATAGGTTCCAGGCTCTGGGCTGGCAGTCAGCACAGAGCCCGACGCGGGGCTCGAACCCACGAACCGCGAGATCATGACCTAAGCGAAAGTCGGACGCTTAACCGACTAAGCCACCCAGGCGCCCCAAGGGAGGATATTTTTTTAATGTGAGAATTTAAAGTGTGTCTGTGTGTTGATGTGCAAAGTATTCAAGCGCTCTGAGCTTCAGTTTTGTGCTGTAAAACCAAGACTGAAACACCCAAAATTTCAGGTTATTATGAGAATTACACCAGTTAACATACACAAAGGGTCCAGTCCCACATCTGGCTCATAGCAGTCAGCACTTAGGGCCCCCCTGCCAGAGGAAGAATGCTTGCGTCCAGAAAGTTCTCACTGGTAAAGGAAAGATGACAATTCTCAGTTCCCACACTGCCTGTTACAACAAAGGAAGAGTTTGTGGAAAAGGAACCATGTCATGAATGGCAGGACCAAGAAGTGGCTTGTGAGGACAGTTGCTTTCACCCTAAACACATACTCGAAGCTTCCCTTTCTCTCTCCTTCATGTTCTTCTCGGAAAAGGAGACTGCCCCGCCCCCCCACCCCCCACCCCGCCCCACCGAAGACTCTATAACATGAGTTTCTCATCTGAACTGTAGAACACAGATGACTTGAGGAACTATTTTCTCAGTTCTCCCAAGGATGATTCATAACTAGCACCATCCTAGATGCAAAGGAGAGAAGTTAATCCATTACACCCAATGCATCTCTTTGTGCTCAGTTGAAACAGGCTTCCTCGGAGGCACGGGCCACCACTTTTTTTTTTAAACACTTTTATTTATTACTGAGAGACAGAGAGAGACAGAGCATGTACTGGGAGGGGCAGAGAGAGAGAGGGATACACAGAATCTTAAGGAGGCTTCAGGCTCTGAGCTGTCACCAAATAGCCCAGTGCAGGGCTCGAACTCACAAACTGCAAGATCATGACCTGAGCAGAAGTCAGACGCTTAACCGACTGAGCCTACCAGGGATCCCAACCACTTCGGATTTACCCTTTGCACATAGTAGGCTTCACTAAATGTCTATTCATGAAAATTCACATAAAGACCTGGGCCGCTGAGCAGAAAGTGTGTTCAGAAGTCAGTGTGATGAGCCCTTCCGGCTGTGAGTCAGGGCAGGAAGAATCACCATGGAGATGGCATTTTAAGGTGGGTCCTGGAAGGTAAGGTTCTGAATCCACTGCAAAACAATCTAGCCTGAGTTGGTGTTAGGAAAATTGGTGGACAGCGCCACCCAGTGGTTGAGAACCATAATAACTGTGATTTCCTTAAATGGCTCACCTGCTTGGTTGTGTCTAAGAAGCAAGATCATCTTGTGCATAATGCATAAACCCAGCTGCTGAGATGACTCCTCCTGGTGCACATGCCTTCTCACCTCCCTGATTTCTCTCCGTTTCCAGGGATCTGAGGCTTTCAGTCCACACCAAGGCAGAACAGATAAAGATCCTACTGCAATAGAGCTTACATGGTAGTGGAGAGAAAAAACATATACAAATATACACAATACCAGGCAGTGATAAGCTCTTCAAAAAACAAAGCAGATTAAAGGTAACAGTGAGGAGTGCAAAAGGTAACTTTGTACTATTTGATAGAACCCACCAAGAGCAATTTAACTTCTTAAACTTGTCACTTTGGGCTCTCCTTCCAGCCCAAATAACTGTGCATGAAACACATCCAATAAGCCAAGAATTCTACAAAGAAAAGCTAAAAACTCCAGACATTTTAAAAATACAATGGAGAGCACAAGAGACTGTACACAAGCAGGCAGGTTTTGGAGGGGCATCAAAAGTTGGAGTCGGCAATGGGCATGGACTGAGTTCCTAATTTTTGTGGTTTGGGTTTGAGGTCAAGTGCACCTGCTCATCCTGAAAACCTTTTCAGGGAAACCAAAGACTAACCCATTGACTCCTTCAGGCCAGGCTCAAATATCAAAGATGGTACAATTTGTCAGGCAGACTTATACACAGAAGTCAGACGTGACCCATGATTACTTTCACCTCATTAGAATACTAAAATCTCTGCTGAAGGAGGAACATAATCCTCATTTACATAATATGCAATGGATGTATAGACACGGTTCCTTAAGGCACGTGCCCTTTCTCTACATGTAATGACAAATGTTCTTTTCTACATCAAAGGAACCCATTCACCCTTGCTTGAGAGTCACATCTTTGAAAGTTACTCCTCAGACCTCCTGATTTGCCACAAATAACGTTTACTTTGTGCAACAACTCCACCTGGTGTAGTTTCCATCTGTGGCTCACCAAGGAGTGAACTCACATTAGTTTGGTTACAGTAGTGTTATGGGAAATAAAGGGTCAGGGTAGTAGAGGGAAGTGTGCCCTAGTCCATATTCATACTTCACAGTAAATGTGGACAGTTTTGTTTGCCCACCATATGGTGTTAATGGGATTGTCTGTCTTCCAGAACATCTCTCACACCTAACCATAAAGATTTGACTAAGAGGTGAGTACACAACCCACACATGGCAAGACCTTGATTGGTAATGAACACTTGAAGAAAGAAGCACACTCTTTACTGGGGTTGGCTGAGCTAGGATGATGAAAAGCTTGAACAACCTAGGCTTTGTCCCTTTCTCCCACCTCCACATAAAAGAAGCCCATCTTTTATTGGGATGAGTACTGGGTGTTATATGGAAACCAACTTGACAATAAATTATATTATTTTTTAAAAAAGAAGCCCATCTTCAGGAGAAGAAAGTTGGGCAACATACAGAAGAAGCAGAGATGAAAAGTGGAATGCA
>NW_024083808.1:0-2808 GCF_003009895.1 Hyaena hyaena | reverse complement strand
TCACAATTCCAGCCTCCTCCCTATTTCTAAGGAGGGCATGTTCCCTCGTGTGCGAGCGGATCATTAAACTTGGATATTGTGTGCAGGCCTCTTGGCAGAACATCTTGTTTGCAGGCATGATCTGCCCAGGCAGAGAGCCCCGTGTGCAGGCACATCTCAGCGTCCCTAACCACACTTTCTTGTGGTCACTGTCGGGCTCCCACATCTTAGCTCTTTGCCTTCCCTCTAGAGATCCAGCCAGCCAGGAGCACGGACGCCCATTGCCTGCGTGTCGCTCCTCCAGGGGGTCCCAGCCCGCCAGGAGGGCAATGGTGGCTGGTGCGCAGCTTCTCCCAGCCAGCCAGGAGCCAGCACAAAGGAGTCTGGGAGCACAGCCCCTCTGGGGCGAGTTGGAGCTTGGGGACCTGGTGCGCAGGTATTTTGTGCGCAAGGTCCTTCTACCCCTGAGGGAGGTTTTTCCCCTGAGCGGAGGTTTTTCTGTTTCGGACTCTCTCTCTTTTTCCCCTCTCATTCTCCGCAGAGGAGTGAGCCCCGTCCCTCCAGTCTCTGATCCAGGCCGAATTTTATCTTCCCCAGTTCGCACTCACGTTAGAAGGCTTTTTCAGTGGATTCTGCATCCTTTTTCTCCCAATCTCTTGGGTTTCTTAAGGTTTCCTATGGCTTCAGATCTTTTCCGTGTGAGGCATGGGCGTGAGTGCAAGTACAGAGCTCCCTACTTCTCCGCCATCTTGCCCCTTCTCCGACATTTTAATGATGAATATCTTGGTGTGAACCACCTTGGGTTGATTTTGTTGAAGGTTCTCTGTGCCTCCGGCCTCTGCCTGTCTGTTTCCTTCCTCAGGCTTGGGAAGTTTTCAGCTATTATTTCTTAAAATAATTTTTTCTGCCCCCTGTTCCCTTTCTTATCCCTCTGGGATTCCTAGATGTGAATGTTTTTACACTTGATGATGTCACCAAGTCCCCTTAACATATTCTTTTCTCCTTCTCCTTCTGTTTTCTCCTCCTCCACCGATTCCTCCTCCTCCTCCTTCTTCTTCCTCTTCTTCTTCCTCTGCTGCTGCTGCTTCTTCTCTTTCTTTTCTGCAACCTTGGTTGCTCTTTTTTTCTCCAAGTTCTGACTTGCTGATATGTTCTTCAGTTACTTTTAGTCTACTAATTCTTCCCTCCAGTGAATCTTTAAGTTATTGAATTCTTTTTGTCTAGTTGGTCCTTTTTTATACTTTCCTACTTATCGAAGGTGTCAGTGTCACTGAGAGTCTCTACTCTTTTCTCAAGTTCAGTAAGTGTATTTATGATCATTAGTTTGAATTCTCTACCAGGCGTATTACTGTATCCATTTCATTTAGCTCTTTTGCTCTAATTGTGTCCTGGCCTTCATTTGGTACATATTTCTCCCTCTCCTTATTTTATCTAACTTTATGTGTATGATTCTATGCATTAGGAAACTTAGCTAGGTCTCCTGAGTTTGAAAGCAGTGTTCTGAAAAAGAGGTCCTGTAGTACTACATAACACAATGTCCCCTATACTCCAGAACCAAATGCATCAGTGGTGTCTCATGTGGGTTTCCCGTGCCCTACTCACTGTGATTGAAATCATTTGTCTTCAATCCAGTTGGCTGAAATGGCCCTCTTTCGTTTTTGTATGGTCCTGCACTGTTAAGGTGCCATTCTGAGGACTGCCTGGACTTGTATTTCGGTCAAAGCAGATGCCTTCTCACAGTTCATTTGCCAGGACTACTGTCACACCAAACTGCAGCCTACTTTCCCTATGTTGTCCCCTGAGGCTTTAATTGTTGTACATGACCAGATGTCTGCTGCCAGTCTGTCTTAGGGTTCCAGTGAACCCTAATTATAGGGCTTTCTCCTTATGCTGCCCCCCAGTGAGGATTTCGTTAGTTGGCTAAACAGAGATATCAGCTATCTGTTTCCAAACCACCACTGGGGCTTTATGTGAACTAGTATGTGTGGTTATCTTGTCTTCTCCAGAGAGTAAAAGTCACTCTGGAGTAGAGTGGTGCACTCTTGAGGCTGCTTGCAGAAAAAGATTAATCAGAAACTGCTTTGGAGGGACTCCTACTGGGTGGGGTGGATCGACTGAGGCAAGTCCAATGAAATACATGGAGGTGGAGTGCATGGTGTTGGTAAGGTAGTTCCTGGTCCCTAGCACCTACTGGGGCTAAACAAAGGATGAGACTGGTCTGGAGATGTTTTAGAAGGACTCCTGCATAAATGGGACATGTTGGATAGGGCAGATACACTGAAGAACATGAGGGTGGGACATGTAGTGTTAGCAAGCTCTGTGGCAAGTGTTTGTACTGGTTCCCTCAGGTGTTCTGGTAACTAGTCTCAGTGGGGGGGGGGGGAGTGCCACTCACTAGCTCCTTCGTTCTTGTAGAAGTCTCCTAAAGATGCCTGCTACTCTCAAGTGTACATTCTGAGATTAGTAAACAAATCTTCCTGTATACCTCAGGAAAACTAATATAACATCGTATGTTAATGTTACTGGAATCAAAATTTAAATATCAGCAAAAAGAAGTCAACTGTTTGAAATGATCAATAAATGGGATAAACCTCTAGTCAGACTGAGCAAAACAAAGAGAGAAGATAAAAGTTATCAGAATAATAAACGAAACACTGAACATCAATACTATTCCCATAGACCTTAAAAAGACAATAATAAGGAAGACTAATAACTCTGTGCTCACAAGTTCAAGAACTTTGACAAAAAGGACTACTTTCTTTAAAGACAAGAACTATCAAAACTCACATGCAAAAGAGAAAATGTAAACAGTTTCATGTCTAGTAATTA
>NW_024083807.1:0-2808 GCF_003009895.1 Hyaena hyaena | reverse complement strand
AATACTTATATAATGTAAGTAATAAGAAATATAATATACACATTATATTTCCTGTCCAATCCTGGCAATATGCCTTGCCTTCTCACCCGTATGTAGTATCAATCAATAATCCCATAATCCTCACAGCATTTCTTCTCTCTACTTGTCAACATGTCTGCCATGCCCAACACTTGTATTGCCAACAGTGATGGCACTTATATCCTGTTTTATTATTCAAAGTACATTTTCTTTGATTATTCTAAAGGTTCATTATAAAACTGGCAAGCACTAAAGAGTTTTCAGGATTTATTAATGTGATTGCGGTTTTAGTTTATGCTTCTGATCTCAGTGGTTATGATCATGAACTTGATGTTCACCAAGAGTCATGTAACGTGACTAGATGGCACGGAGGGAGAAATAAACCTATGTCACCAAATTGGTGTAGCTGAAGGGAGGAGATAATTAAAATTAACCTGGGAGAAAGGTAATAAGGGGCTAAAGAAGAGGCATAGTATAATTTTATCATAATAATGCACTATACCTTTCCCTTATCACTCAGATGACTCTTGTTGATAACCAGGACATTAATCCAGAAAATCCTTTCTCCTTGGAGGTGGCCTAGGCCACACCTCTAATTCTTATTCTCACTTGGACTAGTCGGTCTCCCAGCCTGGGTGCAGGCCTCACCCACATCCATCCATTTCCTTGGTGGTGCTGGTGCTTCTTGAACTCCCTATCTATTTGCATTGAGTCCATTCTCAAACAAATTGGGGAACAAGTTCTCTGGGTGGCAAACTACTGGGTTTTTGGAATTCCAGGTAATGTCTTTATTTTGCGATCACTTTCAAGGGATAGTTTAACTGAGTATAAGATTCTGGATACAACATCATTTTCTCTTAGAACTCCGAAGATATATCTCCTTCAAGCATGCCATGTCGGGGCACACGTACCCCAATGTTCATAGCAGCCCTCTCAACAATAGCCAAAACATGGAAAGAGCCTAAGTGTCCATCAGCGGACGAATGGATCAAGAAGATGTGGTTTATCTATACAACTGAATACTACATGGCAATGAGAAAGAACGAAATCTGGTCATGTGTAGCAACATGGATGGACCTTGAGGGTGTTATGCTGAGCGAAATAAGTCAGGCAGAGAAGGATAGCTACCATATGTTTGCACGTATAGGAGGATTAGGAGGAACTTAACGGAGGACCGTGGGGGAGGAGAAGGGGGGAACTAGGGAGGGAGAGGGAGGGAGGCAAACCACGAGAGACTCTTGAATGTTGAGAATAAACTGAGGACAGATGGGTATGGGGGGAGGGGAAGGGGGTGATGGGCACGGAGAAGGACACTTGTGGGGATGAGCACTGGGTGTTGTATGGAAACCAAGTTGACAATAAACTATTTTTCTTTAAAAAAGCATGCCATGTTGCCAGTAAAAAACCCAATGCCAATTCCATTCTCTTTCTTTACACAGTAACCTGTTTGTTTCCGTGGAAAATTATAGGAACTCTTCAATGCTACGGTTCAGAAGTGTCATCAGGAACTAGTGACGTGGAGCACTACCACTCATCACTCAGCTTTCAGAATGCTCCTTAAATGGCAGCTGGTATGAAAAGACATGGAGAAAATGGAAATGCATATTATCAAATGAGAGAAACCAATCTAGAAGGACTGTACACTGCATGATCCCAGCTAGGTAACATTCTGAAAAAGGCAAAAAAAATTTGACTGCTTCAAAGACATAATTCAGCTCCTTTGAAGGCCGTTTTCAAATTTAAGCACACAGAGAAAAATCCTACGTACTCACAGATAAGAAAATGAAGTCTAAGAAGAAATTTAAATGACTCAAGAAGTTTAGGAAAGAAAAGTTGTCACTATGTTTGTAGTATCATGCATTGGAGACTAAGAGATTCAGGCTGTCTGACTGCAAGATTGGTGTCCTGGCTTGTGGAGTTTCCTATCTCCGCTGAGGTCTGGTTGGAACCTCCTTTGAGACCATCCTATTTGCCTTCATTTCATAAGCCACATCTGACTGTTATCCTTAGCACCTGCATTGTAGGGAAGGTGGTAGCAGTGGAAATGTTTTCTGTCCTCAGTATTCTCAGACGCCCATGGGAAGAAGCAGACAATAGAAATCTAGGCCCGACATTTCGAAAGAGATTACCCACAGCAAACTCTGTTGTGCAGGGGAGGAACATATGTCTCTTGTAAACACTGTTCCAGGAGTAATAGAAGGTGCAGTGTAGGGAATATGGTCACTGGCATTGTAGTAGCGGTGTGTGGTGACAGAAGGTAGCTACACTTGTGGTGAGTACAGCATAAGATATAAAGTTGCAGACTCATTGTGTTGTACACCTGAAACTAATGCAACATGGTGTGTCAACTATACAGTAATTAAATGAAAAATGCATCCCAAGACTTTATATTAAAGAACAAAATGAGGGATGGCTATGGATGGCATGTGAAAGTCCAGATGAAGCCTATATTCTTCCCTGCTCTCCACAATGGTCAATCCACCAATTAATGCAAGACCTAGAGGCCTCCTGGCTACCCCAATAGTGACTGCCTCTTACTTTCCTCTAGCTCCAGACACTGGCTCAGCTCTACCACTGACCGGGGCAGTTAGAACGTCACCCCAGACCTCATTTCCTCATGCATAAAATAAGGAATTGGAAGATTAAGCTATTCAAGGATCCCTCCTACACCAATGATTTTTGGTTCTCTGACTCCTGGAAGCACAAACATGACAGGGTCCCTACCTAGGTATAGACTCCACACCAGCTGACAGCAGATTGGACTCAGTCAAGGGCTCAGCAGCCCTTAGG
>NW_024083806.1:0-2809 GCF_003009895.1 Hyaena hyaena | reverse complement strand
AAGAGGGGGTCTTGGGAAAATAGACATTAGGTCTATGGCTGGAGAGGGTTTAATCTGTAAGGGAACTGGTCCTCAGGGGAACCTAAGTGTTTCCTGACCACTCAAGTTCACCTAGATAAAGTACCTCAAGAATTCCCTAAAGAAATCTTAGTTTAAAGAATTGGGAAATCTTTAATTGAGATCAATGAAAAATTAGAGGAAAAATAAATGCCAAGTTACATGTATTGGACCGATAAGTGAGCTCTAACTTTAGACTCTACGGTTTAGAGGGTCATTCATGATGATGTCCTCAGAGAATCAATGAAATCACTGTCAGAAATGTATTATCAAACCTCTTAAAAGAAGTAAGAGTTGACACAAAGGGAATATTCATTAAAAAAGGGAATATTTTCTTTTTGGCACTGCTTCCAGTGACTCTTTATTGAATGTCATGAATACAACCAACATTACACAGAAACGAATTGGATACAGATTTGTTCAACTGGTATGCATTTCAGTTAATTGTAAAAAATTTGAAAGTTAAAAAGTTTAACAAATTCATAGTTTAACAAATTCTATTAGCACTTTTTGTAAAAATACATTGCTTTCTGAAAAACATTTTTAGTAACTACATTTAGGTTTTAAAAAAATACATATTGATGAGAATGGCAATCTAAAAATTTACTTATTAAATGAATAGTACTTATGATAATTTTATTTTAAAATTGTTATTATTTAATTTTCCACAAGTCTTTGACCTGTGTATTTACTATTAATTTCCAGAACCCAGATCTCAGTGTTGATATTCACAACTTCCTGGAGTCCATGGGAGCTAGAGTAGTTATGAAAAAGGAACAGTTCAGTTGTGTGTAACAGGTTTAGGGTATCTGCAGAGGCTTCTCAGGAAAATCAGTGATTGAAAGATTGCTATGCTTTCTGTAAGTAGAAATGAAATATTGAATCAAAGCTTTTAGAATGGTATATATGAAAGTGTTAAGCCAGAATGAATCTGTAATATCTCTTCCTTTGCTCATTACTTATACTCTCAGAGACATTAACTGAACACCTACTTTGTGCATAGTGCTGTGTTAAAAACCAGCAAAATCTCTATTAAAGAGTTTAAAATCAAGTGAGGGAGAAAGAATAGCACTGTTGATAAATAACTTCAACATCTAGTGTATAGTGGTGAATAACAAAGAGGGTTATGGAGGTACAGAGCACCTCCATATGTGTCACTATATGTGTCTGGCTATTATGAAGACCTTTACGACAATTATCACTATGACATGCAATGACTGAGTTGTAACTTTTGTTACTGAGTTCTAGGAAATTTTAGAAAAGATCTTTTTTTAAGTCGTAAAATGTTCATTTTTGAGAGAGAGAGAGAGAGATAGAGAGAGACAAAGCATGAGTGGGGGAGGGGCAGAGAGAGAGGGAAACACAGAATCCAAAGCAGGCTCCAGGCTCTGAGCTGTCAGCACAGAGCCGGACATGGGACTTGAACTCACTAACTGAGATCATGACCTGACCCGAAGATGGATGCTCAACTGACTGAGCCATGCAGGCACTCTAAGAGTTCATTTTTTAAAATTGCTATCTGAACAATTTCTCTTTCATCCTAACTTTTTCATGGTTCACTTTACATTATCGTATTAATTCAAGAAATTTATTCATTGCACGTTTTTGTTCTTCTTCACAGTTGTTCCTCTTCCCTTTCTTGTTGAAAGATCAGAAGGGAAACATAAGGTATAGGTTGAACTGATCTGAGCTAAGTCTGGCAGAAGAGCACTCCCTCAAATTCCTTCCTTTCTATTGCTCTACGGCTGGTCTTCCTGCTTGTCCTCATCCATGCTGCATGCAGACACAGAAGATTCCTTATTCCTTTTCACAGCCAACAACTCCAGCCAAGCTCTTGATCATCCACCATCAACACTTAGTTCCTTTCAGTATCAAACTGGGAGCTTGTTGGGTATTGTTTCAGCATTAAGGATACGAAGGAAGAAAAATAACAGTGGTTTGGTGCCTGAGAAAAACAGAGAGGTTGCCAACACCTCGTGTTCTTAAGGCTGAAAACTTTATCTTTAATAAGAGCCCAGCAACTCCTATGAAAATAGAAACTTACCAGTTTTGAAGACTTACTACATGCCAGGCACTGTAGTAGGCACATTGCATATAAGAGGAGTCAAAGAAGTACCACTACTTGTAGAGTACACAGGATAAGGTATTTCCAAGTGATAAGACAGAATAGTGTGGAGTGACAAATTCTGAGTGTGCATATACATAAATGTGTCTGTGTGTGTCAAGAGAAATTAGTTCCAAGAACTCTTAACCAAGAAGATGAATTATAATTGTGTGAAGTTTTGATGGGTGGATGTGAGTTTATAAGGATGAAAAGTGGGAAAAGGGTGTTCTTGACACAGATAACAACATGAACAAAAACTGAATGAAGTAATAGCACAGACAGTTTGTTGGACAATGACAAGAAAGTTAAAATTCTGGAGACTTAAAAATAACACTGGGTGACGTGGGAGACATGCTAGAGAAGTTAGCAGGGCCAGGACATGAACTTCTTGCATTCCACTGAAAGGAGAAGTAACTTCAGTTTTAGTTGCAGAGCCTCAAGATAGAGCATTTCCAAATAGTTTATGAATAAGTAAACAAATCATTCTTCATTTCTTCTCCCTTAACTCCAAGAAAATTCCTTTCCTTCTTTAGTATCTTCAGTAGTACCAGTGGCTCCTTTTATGTGGCTTCAGTACTCAACGTATACCCCAAACCATTAGTGAAAACTTCCCACACATTTATATACATAATTTCAACACATTCAATT
>NW_024083805.1:0-2813 GCF_003009895.1 Hyaena hyaena | reverse complement strand
ATCGACTTATGAATGGGTTAGAAGAAGTGTATACATACACAATGGAATATTAGAGACCAATAGAAGAGAAATCTTGCCATTTGTAAAACATAGGCAGAACTAGAGACTTTAATTATAAGCAAAAGAAGTCAATCATAGAAAGACAAATGCCATATGATTTTACTCACATGTGGAATTGAAGAAACAAAATGTTGAAAAAATTTGATAAACCAAAACTCAGACTCTGGAGTGTAGAGAACAAACTGATGATTACCAAAGTGGAGATGTGGGTTGGATGGGTGAAATAGGTGATGGAGACTAAGTAGTACACCAACATGAGAAGCACTGAATAATATATAGAATTAAAAAATCAGTATATTGTATGCTTGAAAATAATATAGTACTCTGTTAAATATATTGGAATTTAAAATAATGGATAGTAATAATAATAAAAAGAAAAACACATGGGAAAGTTTTTCTAAGGGAGTAAGTCAGGCAGCAAAGGAAAATACTGTGTTTCCACTTTTATGATGTAATTAGAAGTGGCAAATTAATTGATACAAAAAACTGTAAATACAATTCTAGGATGAGAAGCTTCCGTTTGAGATGGAGAAAATATTCTAGAAAGGGATCATAATGATGAAAAAACAAAAATGTGAATGCACTTAATATCACTGAATTGTACAGTAAAATATTGTAATATTGGTAAATATTATGGTAACATATGTAATATTGTAAAATTGGTGCTCGCCAACCTTTTGATCCCAGGTAGATTTTCAGCAGCTCCTCTGTCATTTGTAGAAATTCAAGTCCTGAAATTTTTATGATGAGGAAAACAAAGGCAGGAAGAATGGAACCAATAGGTACTACCTTAAAAAATGTGTCCCGCAGACGCACATCTGAGACATTCAGAAGATCACATTTCTAAATGGATTCATGAGTCATGTTTTACTAGATAATAAAGGGCAAACTTATCATGAAAATAACCAGACCACCAAAGACCTTATAAACCTCATTTTCAACATGAAAATTCATTAGAAAGTTACTAATTCTTAAATAACCTAAAGAAAAAGTATATGATCAGCCACTCCTCACGATCACAAGAGCAACTCTTTCTGTCCATGGTTCCTGTCCCTGTACTTTAATAAAAGCATCTTTTTGCACTGAATACATCTCAAGAATTCTTCCAGATTTTTTATTGATGACCCCACATCATTTTACATTCTATTTGCACTTTTAAATTGTGTTTATTTTCTATGGCCTAGCACAGAAAAATCAGTTCAAGTTCCCTTAGTAGTATCCCTGTCCACTACATTTCACAACATAATGGCGAGGGAGGTTCCTTTTGTTACCAAGCCCCCATCTTTCTTCCCATTCTGTATATGGTCTTTCTATATTTTGAAATGTAGTTGCTGATCACTCAGCATACATTTCTTCAGGAGGAATGGCTCTAAATATATCTGTAGAATTGTTGTGGAAGGGAGGAAGTGAATCCAGAGTCTCCCTATATCAACTTATTGGAAAGGAACTTCAGGCTTTTTTTTCCTACTTCTTCAAAATAACTAATAGTGAATATCAGGAGAAATGACTGAGAAGAAGGATCCTAAACTTGTCTTCTCCCATGGATACAACTAGATACAACTCACACCTATGTAAACAACCCACATAAGGACCTAAACACTGGCAGAACAAACTACAAATCAATAAAGAGGCCACATAAGATAAAGTAGGAGGGGCAAAGATATTACCTGTAGCTCAACAGAATGACAGGACTTTGTATGGGAGTGAAGGACACTACAGACACTGAGAGAGGAGAGAAATAGACTCTCAAAATGGGAAACACATAGGTCGGTGGAAGTGGTGTCAGGTCTAACTTCATAAGCAGACCAAAGCACAGGAAGGCAAAATTTGTCATATCCAGGCCAGGGATGAAACACTGCCCACACCTGGCAAGGAGTGCCTCTGCAGACGCCTCGCCTCAAAGATAGATCTGCCAAAACAAAACAGCAGAGTGCACAAAGCACACTACCATTTATAATTGCCCCAAAAGCCATTCGATATCCAGGAACAAAGCACCAAAGAGGTGAAACAGCTGTACTGTGAAAATGTTAAAACACTGATGAAAGAAATTGAAGATGACATAAAATAATGGAAAGATGGTTCATGCTTTTTGATTGGGAAAAAACCAAATATTGCTAAAATCCCTATTTTTTATAGCTTCTTTATTTTTGAGACAGAGCATGAGCGGGGGAGGGGCAGAGAGAGAGGGAGACACAATCTGAAACAGGCTCCAGGCTCTGAGCTGTCAGCACAGAACCCGACGCGGGGCTCAAACCCGTGAACCATGAGATCATGACCTGAGCCAAAGTCGGATGCTTAACAGACTGAGCCACCCAGGCGCCCCTAAAATGTCTAAACTACCCAAAAGAATCTACACATTTAATGCAATCCCTATCAAAATACAACCAATACCCACAGAGTTAGAATAATTCTAAAATTTTTATAGAACCACAAAGGAACCAGAATGACTAAAGCAATCTCTGAGGGGAAAAATAAAGCAAAATTCCAGAAATCCAGACTTCGAGTTGTAGTGCAAAGTGATAGTTATCGAGATTGGTATAGTACTGTTCACAAAAACAGACACACAGATCAATGGAACAGACTAGAAACCCAGAAAAGAAACCACAAATATATGGTCAATTAATCTCTGGCAAGCAAGAAAGAATATCCCAATGGAAAAAGGATAGTCACTTCAACAATTGGTTTAGGGAAAAGTGGACAGCTACATACACAAGAACAAAAGTGGACTACTTTCTTACGTGATACACAGAAAT
>NW_024083804.1:0-2835 GCF_003009895.1 Hyaena hyaena | reverse complement strand
GTGTTGTTGCAAAGTGGAAAATTACTGCAATTTATCTGACTCCGTATTATTCCTTGGAGATAAAAGCAAATATATGCTGTACTTTACATTAGAGTTATGTTTAAGTCTCATTGACAAGAAAAGCAGTGTTCAAAAAATGTCTAAGAGCTTTCTGTTAAGAAACTATTTTCCTTGATTTAAGCCTGGTATCTAATGACAGTGCCCCTCACTAAATCTTCACAGCTTATATCAAACCCAGTTTAAGGTCTGGGCAGGAGAGAAGAAATCCAGGCTGAACTCAGAAATAGTCTGTGAGCTCGAAAGAAAGCGTTACCTCACTAGCTATAGGTCATGAAAGTGGCCAAGCTAATGTTTTAACGTCTCTTTGTATTATTTGTCATCACTCTGGCCACCTCAGTGAGCCTAAGACAGCTTTTTGCTCTCTTTCACCCCTGCCTTCATACCTACTTCTCCAACGTCTCTTTACCGCCGTTTTCCTTCATTCCCAATTCCACAGCACTGGTTTAGGTTTCTCATATTTGACATCATAATGAACTTCTGCCTCTGAGATGTGGCTGGCTGATCCATTTTACCTCCAGGATTGTATTTCCAAAAGGCTACAGATAAAGAAATAGGTCACCATCCTCCTTGAGAATCTTCCTCAGATTCCCAGAATCAGAATCAGTCCTCCACTCTATGATGTGTACCTCAAAGTTCTCTATGACAGCGCGCCACTTTCTTATGACAAACAATTCCCCTTCCCAGGCCTTCCAGGTGTCAAACACTCAGGACATCCTGGATATTCACTCTCTTCTCAATCCAGCATTGGCTCCATATACCAGGCCTTTGCTCAGGTCTGCTTTTCTCTTTTGCTGATTTCTGCTCACCTTTCAAGACTCAGCTTTGGCACCACCGCCTGTAAATTTCCCTCTACTTCTTTTCCAACTGGGTGACCTGTTTCACTTTGGATTGCACTTGTGGCTATATTTTAATAGTGAGTGGTGTTCCTTTAATGGAATCTTGGGATTATAAAGGATGGGAAGTGTTGCCAATACCTCTCACATCTGTTCCATGTTTATCTGGTTTTGCCTGTCAACATTCTGCTTATTGTTCAAGGCTTAGCTCAGATGCTCACCCACCTAGGATGCCTTCGCCAAAGCCCTTGCTCTTCCTTGTTCAGTTTTTCCACAACCATGCTGTCATTCTGCTTTGTATCACTGTGTGGACAGCAGGGTTATCTCCTCCACCAGACAGTTAAGGCAAAGCTGGATGTTAATGCCCTGACCACAGCCCAGTGCTCCTACAACATTTGCTAGTGGTTTTTGACTTATTGTTTTGGTTTCTTCCGGCTGCCCACATACGTGAGATGCTAAATGCTTTGTGAGCAAGAGTACTCCCTTAGAGTCTAACACTAGAGTGGCCATCCAGATGGGATGGAGCAACAACATGAACCAGCCCAGGAGCAGACACTTTAATTTAACCTTTCCTCTGCAGACTGTTTCTGTACATACGATTTTGGTGTTTACAACGGGTAATAAGTTAAAATGTCTTTAATCGGTCATGCTTTAGGTATCATATCTAAAACTCTTTGCCTAATCCAAGACAGCAAAGATTTTCTCTCATATTTTCTTTCAGAAGTTTTATAATTGTATATTTTACATATAGGTCTATCCTCTCTTTGAATTAATTTTTGTATAAGGGGTGAGATGTAGGTTGAAGTTCATCTTGCTTTGGGGGGTTTGAAAGTTGTTCATATGGATATTCAAATCTCCATATTTCCTTTTTTAAATTTTAATAATTTATTTATTTTGAGAGAGACAGAGACAGTGCAAGCAGAGGAGGGAGATAGAGAGGGAGAGGGGGAGAGAGAGAGAGAGAGAGAGAGAGAGAGAGAGAATCCCAAGCAGGCTCCACACTGCCTGCACAGAGCCTAATGCAGGACTTAAACTCACAAAACCTGAGTTGAAACCAAGAGTCATACACTTAACCGACTGAGCCACCCAGACACCCCTCCAGAAACATTTATTGAAAAGATGGTAAAAAATAGATATAAACAGAGAAGGAGGAAGGCAAACCAGAAGAAACTATTAAATACAGAGAACAAACTAAGGGTGGATGGGGGTGGGGGGTGGTGGTAGAGAGGGAAAAAGGATGATGGGCATTGAGGAGGGCATTTGGTGGGATGAGCACTGGGTGTCGTATGTAACCCAATTTGACAATAAATTGTATTCATAAAAGCAAAAGAGAAAAAAGAAAAAAAAGACAGCCCCTTCTCAACCAAAAATCCTTTGCACTTTATTAAAAAATCAGTTGAAAAGGGAGCAACTGGCTGACTCAGTTGGTTAAGCATCCAACTCTTGATTTTGTCTCAGGTCATGACCTCACAGTTCATCAGATTGAGCCCCACGTCAGGATCTGCAAGGACAGCACAGTCCCTGCTTGGGATTTTCTCCCTCTCTTTATCCCTCTCCACTGTTTGCTCTCTGTCTCTCCCTCTCCCTCTCTCTCTCTCTGTCTCTGTCTGTCTCTCTCTCTCTCTCTCAAAATAAATAAACAGTTTTTAAAATATAAATTGACGAGAAAGGATTCTGAGAAGATGGAGGAGTAGGAAGCATCAGAAATCTGTCTCCCATCTAGACATCCATTGCACTGGCAGAATCTTCCTGGTGTAACTATTTCAGAAGTCTGGAGAAGAGAGGATACTTAAGAAATAACGGCCAAAAACTTCATAATTTGATGAAATAGATGAATATAAACATCCAAGGAGCTCAGTGAACTCTAGGTAAACTTTACCTGAAGAGAGCTACAGCAGGACACATTGCAAACAAACCATCAAAACACAAACAATTTTGAAAG
>NW_024083803.1:0-2842 GCF_003009895.1 Hyaena hyaena | reverse complement strand
TGAAATGAAAATGTATTTGAGGTTTCAACAATTGTCTTGCAGTTTATAGGCCAAAAGACAAAAAAGAAAGGAAAGTCATGGTTTCTCTTCACCGGCTGTCTGTCGCTGACCATTCTCTGTAGTCCTCAGGGCCTCGAGTCTTGTGGAAAGTTAATAAGCGGCACAGTACTTACTGGAATACATTATTTGCTGGAAAACAAAAACAGAGACGTCACTCTGATGTTCATCTCTCTGTTCCAGTGTCAAGTCTTGAAAAACGCACATTTCTTCTTGGCTTCTAGGGTTCGTCCACACACATCTGGTACCCCAGGACTTTGGTGCTGGAGTTCAGATCAGAATGATCTTGTGTCTCATGGTAATGATGAGGAGACTCTACTGATGCCAAACAGGTGCTGGTGTTTCCAGATCTATACCCCATCGGGGATCCCTAGATTTGGCTGCATGTATTCATTTCAACAAAGAATTATTAAGTCTCAGCCCAAATACAAGGAAATAGGAAGTTTTGTTGGCATTCTGGTGTGATGTTACGTGTTACAAATACCGAACAGGGTCTGACACGAAGACCTTTACCTCTGTTGCCTACAAAACTTTGGAGATGTGCAGTCCCAGCAATCAGTCTAATCTACATTTTTAAAGAAAATATTCCAGGGGCACCTGTGTGGCTCTGTTGGTTAAGCATCTAACTTAGGCTCTGGTCATTGACCTCGTGGTTCAGGTTGTGGGTTCAAGCCCTGAAGGCTCTATGCTGCTATTCAGAGCCTGGAGTCTGCTTCGGATTCTGGGTCTCCTTCTCTCTCTGCCTCTCCCTGGCTCACATACTCTCTCTTTCTCAAAAATGAGTAAACTTCCAAAAAATAAAAACAGAAAAAGAAAATCTTTCATTATCCTTGGTTACAGGGTTTTCCCAATTTAAAATGTTTAGTTATTGGGGCGCCTGGGTGGCTTAGTCGGTTAAGCGTCCGACTTTCGCTTAGGTCACGATCTCGCGGTTCGTGGGTTCGAGCCCCGCGTCGGGCTCTGCGCTGACTGCCAGCTCAGAGCCTGGAGCCTGTTTCAGTCTGTGACTCCCTCTCTCTCTGACCCTCCCCTGCTCACGCTGTCTCTCTCTCTCTCTCTCTATCTCTCCTAGAAATAAATAAAACATTAAAAAATTTTAAAAAAATGTTTAGTTATGGCAAATACACATAAGATAAATTGACCATTGTCCCCTTGTAAGTAAAATGTTCTCATGAACATTGTATTATTTGTTTTTGTGGAGAAGGGGATCACTGCTGTTTGTCACTTCTACCGTAAGGGACTTCTAGAGAAACCGATGTGTTATACCTCGATAGAAAATGTGTGTGTGAGTGCCTGGCTGGCTCAGTGGGGAGAGCCTGTGGCTCTTGATCTGTGTTGGGAGTTCGAGTCCATGTTGGGTGGAGAGTTTACTTAATAAGCAGCAAGAAAAACATTTGAAAAAATAGAAAAAGTGGGGCACCTGGGTGGCTCAGTGTCAGATGATGATCTCACAGTTCACGAGATTGATCCAGAGTCGGGCTCTGCACTGAGAGTGTGGAGCCTGCTTAAGATTCTATTTCTCTCCCCCTCTCTGATCCTCCTCCATGCCCTCTGTTTCCTTCTCTCTCGCGCAAAATAAATTTTAAAAAAGAAAAGAATTAGGGACACGTGTGTGGCTCAGTTAAGCATCTGACTTCGGCTCAAGTCATGATCTCACGGTTCTTGGGTTCCAGCCCCCTTTCGGGCTCTGTGCGGACAGCCAGCTCAGAGCCTGGAGCCTCTTTCAGATTTAGTGTCTCTGTCTCTCTCTGACCATCTTCTGCTCTCTCTCTCTCAGAAAGAAATATAACATTAAAAAATAGGAAAAAGAAAAAAATGAAGTGTGTGTGTGTGTGTGTGTGTGTGTGTCTGTCTGTCTTTGTGTGTGTACTATGAAACTGAAGGGTAGTTAAGCTTTTATATGAATATTGTCCCTCATTCAACTTTTTCATTTACCCCCCACTAGAGATTCCAAGAAATGAAGAGGCTAATGGCCCTGGGACCTTGGCTGTCTTTCCTGATGTCAAAGGATTCACATGCACCCATAATTTCATTCACTGAAATAAAATAAAGCATGTTTACCACTTGCTTTTGCGTTATTAGGAACAAACATAGACCCTACTTGTCCCTGCCTTATGGTTTGAAAGCACATCAGAAGAAACTGTAATTACCATCATATCTCCAAAATTCTTCAGAGTTTCATTTGACTGGTTGAGAAAACATTGCTTCAGATCCTCTACAGCCTGTTGTTTCTCAGAAGTCTGAGCCACCTTCTCAAGAAAAGTTTGGAATTCAGGAATGCTCACTTGAGGATCGATTGCTTTGCTAACCACTTGATCTAGAAATAGGCATCCAGATCCTGAAAGAAAACATAAATGTGGCCTCAGTTAGGTATCTATGAAGCCCCTTTTGGGAGCACCTAGGATGTTGGCCATCTAACCTACAAACCAGTAGACTTATACATTCAGAAAGAGGATGGTGAATGGTCTTGGGTTCTCAGCTCTAGGAGAGTAAAATCATGACCTAGGGTTTCCCTTAAGCCTGAAAATATGTGTGCCCTCTCCCCACCCCTGCACTGCCTCCACAGCCCAGAGAAGCCAAACAGTACATGACCACGGACAACAAAGACTCTGGAGGAAGGAGGTCGAGGCTCTCAACTGGACTTTGGGGAACAGGAAGTCTTCCCGAGGGCCCTGACACGACCTTCAGCCCAAGACCTGTCCTCGGTGCACCCGACTCACCAGCAAAGCAGTAAAGGGGGAGGGCAACCAGCACAAGGACGCTCAGCAGCTTCATGGTTGAGGGC
>NW_024083802.1:0-2843 GCF_003009895.1 Hyaena hyaena | reverse complement strand
CACCATACCTCATTTGCCTGGAAAAGGTAGATGACTGCAAACAGACAGGGTCACTGCAGTGCATCAGTAGGGAAGGGGACACAGGGAAATGAAGTGCTGTTTGAACACTGCAAAGTCACAAAGCTACTGAAAACCAAGTTTCAACTCCAGCCCATTTCTCCCCATTACATGTACTCTATGTTTTTGGAACTAAACTATAAAGCAGAAGCCATATAAATCATGTTTTTCTTCTATTAGTTTTTCTTCTGTTCCTTCTATAATTAGTTCCCTAGAAGACAGTCTATTTTTTAAAACAAATATAGAATGTACATACTCAGAATATACTACTGGTTATATATTGGCATATTCTATTTCCATAAACACTATGGAAAATTCTGGAGTTACTTATACTCGAGTACTACACTCAAAATTGCAGGATGATACAATTAAAAGGTCAGGCTCTGACCCCAGGGAACCCAATTCAAATTATGGTATGCATGCAAGAAAGAATCAAACCTTCTGATACCCTAGTGTTTCAGAGAACTAAGTCTGTCTAAGGGGCTGATTCCAGAACTGGCTGCCAGGAGAGACTTCAGGCTCAGCTTGAATATGTATAAAAAAGTTTTCATTGCCCTTCTAAGTCGCTTCATGAAAATATTAGACCATGGCTGGTTTGGAAATAATTTGAATTTATAGCTTGTGTAAGATGAAATAATTAAAGGGGTGCCTGGGTGGCTCAGTCGGTTAAACATCTGACTCCTGATTTCAGCTCAGGTCATGGTCTCACAGTTTGTGACACTGGGCCCCGCATCTGGCTCTGTGCTGACAGTGCAGAGCCTTCCTTGGATTCTCTCTCTCACGCTCTCTCTCTGCCCCTCCCCAGCTTGCTTTCTCTCTCTCTGTCAAAAAATAAACCTAAAAAAAAAAGATAAAATTATTAAATACTGGAAGAATATTCATGAAATATTTCCATATAGATTTTGTATAGTCAGAAGTATAAAGATCAAAGTAACTGCCACATGCTGACTCTGTGAAATAGAAGTTAATACTGTTAAGTCCACGGTATTAAAGCAGGAATGTCAAAATGATGTTAGTGTGAAACTGAAAATATGCAAATTTACACTTTCATGTTAAAAAAAACGGAAAAATCTCAAGTAAATAAATCAAGAGTAGGCAACTAAGATCTCCTCCCCTAAAAATACACTTATGCTCTAACAAGCATCAGTATGTATCTCTGAACCAAAGCACTAAAAAACCCCACTAAACTATTCATAGCTCAAAACATATTAGTGTTGAGGGTGTGGCCCAAATATAGAAGTTAAAGAATTATGGCAGTTTAAAAACTGATGATAATTCTTAGGGGATATACCACTAGGAGCCAATCAAAACAAAATAACCCATTTAGGAAAAATTCCGCCACAGGCTCTCAATAGGCAATTTGTCTTTCAGAGTTATTTCAGGAAGGATGGCCCCAATTAGCTATCATTAAAAATAGAGAGGGATATAGTTTGTAGGCCTATTATAATACAAATTCAGAGAAAATGTGCTAGTTATCTCTAGATGAGGACAAAGAAGGAACTGTTTTCCCAGAAGAAAATGTCATGTGCAATTAGCACAACTGACATCACTTACTTTTGATGCAAAATCCAGTGGCTCTCAAGCTCTGTGACAGCTCCAAGTTGCAACATGTGAACCTCTGATTTATCCTCAGCTTAACATACACGGAGTACGCACCTGGAGTACTTCTGGATAATACTTATACCAATTTCCTCAAGCTATCATAGTTCGAAAATCCGGGCACATGGAGTTCAAAGCCTCCAAAAACTACTGGTTCTTACAAGCTAAATAATGTCTAAAGTCCCTTTTGATTCCTTTGAACTTACAAAAAGAAAATAACTACTACAATATAGCACTTAGGTTCTCTTAAAAGTACTTAACAGACAAAACAGGCATACCTTCAAAATTCAAAGGGCATAAAAAGCTACCCAGTAGGAAAAAAAAGTCTTCTTACTCCTATTCCCAGTCACCCAATTCACCTCTCTCTAAGGCCACCAGGTGACGTTTTTTTCCTGTGCAATGAAACCATGTATTTAATTAAATTGTAACTTCAATTATTTACTGTTTCAGAAGTTTATGTTATTGTCTCAACTGGATTATGAACTCCCCCAGGGCAGGGATCGAGATCAAGTGTTCTCTATAACTCACAAGACCTAGCCTAGAGTACATAGGGCTTAATATTGGTTGAACCTGCCACCAGGTTAGAAGCCTAAGGCTAAAGTTTTACATTTGAAATATAGAATCTTTATACTGGCTGGCTATTAGATAGGAGCTACATGTAAAAATAATCTGAGGTACTAAACTGCCAGCAAAACAATAGTATTAACAGAGGTGAAAGCTTGGCTAAATAAGCAAGATGAGACACGGTCAATCTCAGTAATTAAATATACTTGGCTTTAGAATCTCTCACTAAGCAACTATACATTTTAGGTATTATGGAAGGTTTTAGACTTTTACATGTTACACTGTGATTTGATGTTCCAAGGTGAAACAAACCGAATTAAATGATGTTAAGTAAGCAACTTACTCTCCGTATTTCCTTTTACAACATGTCAAGGAAAACAGGAGACTTTGAACTATGCTATTAAGGTGACCTGATTTATTTCAATTTGCCCAACATCATTTTAAGAAAAACCTTTATGTTTACATCTCAGGAGTCCAGCAGAGAGCAGTAAGAAGAACCAGCTGTGCATATGTCATTTTTTCTGAGAGCTTTTAAAGCTCAATGATTCAGAGTTAGACCAAATCACAGCTCCTCACAGTTTCTCATTTCTGTTTCAGAATGCTACAGGGAAGAGACAGAGCAA
>NW_024083801.1:0-2846 GCF_003009895.1 Hyaena hyaena | reverse complement strand
CCTGTTGGCTTTCCACAATATTGAGAAAACCCCAAGGACTACACAACCAAATTCCCACACCCCTGAACCAAGGCTGGGCTGGGAGTGCCACCCAAAACACACCACTCACCTGGAAGTGCTGGCAGGGGTAGCAGTGAAGGTCTGGGTGAAGATACAGATAAGCCTATGAAAAGTTTAATGTAATTTAATGTCACTTATATGTCAGTGACACTTGCTGGGGGGAGAGGTAAAAAAGGTCATGACCAGAACCCTGAGACTTTCTTTCCACTTCAACAACAAACAACAATACCCCTTAGAGTTGCACATGCTTGACACACTCACACAGCATTCCCCAGTCAGGGTCTTACCTGATACTCATGCAGAAGGGGACAACAGTTCCTGGCAATCGAGGTGTCAGGAATGGGAAGAGCAACAATAGGAAAGATCTGCTCTCAGTGACAGGAATGTTACTATGTGCAGACCCTGTGACAGCCACTTCACAAGTTCATTTGATTCAATTTTCACAGCTGCCCAAGAGATGGACATTATCGGGCCCCTTCTGCAAATGAGGAAAATGAGAGGCTAAGTAATAGGCCCAAGTTTGAAAAGTAAGGTTGTGAGGTGAGAGCCATCACACCCCACGGCCTGTGTCCCTACCACCCTGGCACCCAAGGTAGGAATGAAGAACACGCAGGTGTTGGCTTCGGGGCCCACTAGGTGGGTGCTGGTTGAAGGTTTGTCACCTGTGTGAACTCAATCTGAGCTGTGCATGGGGAACGAGGCAGCCACAGGGACTGGCCACCATCTCCAGAAGGAGTAGAGGATCAAACCCCGGGTCATCATGAGGCTGAGGGTCTGTGGTCCCCTCTTATGATCACCGCCTTCCCTCCTGATGGCCCCAGTGCACCTGTGCCTGTCTCAGTCGGTTCCTTGCCTGAGGGATTATACCCATTGTCGGACTACCCAGGGCTCCTCTGAAGGACCAGTCGGGATGATGTGACATGTGGGGGAGGGGGTTGGGGAAGGGGCAGTGCCTCTGAGAGGCCTGTCCTTCTGTCTCATCAAACACCTCTGACCTCTGGCCTCTATTCTTGCCTCAGGAATCCCTCTGCTCCCTGGCAGTCTCCCACTTCTGGTCCCCTGACTCAGGGAACCCTGGTTTTTCTCAAGGAGGGCCCCCAGCTCCTGGCATTGGGTCAGAGGAATGGATGGCATTATGGCAGCCCCCAAGGACTTCGGCCCTCAGCATGGGCAGGAAAAGCCACCATGGCAGCCTGGAATTGGAGGAGGGGGACACATTTGGTTCAAGGAAAAGAGGGTCCCTCTCAGAACAAGGGAGGGAAGCATCATCTCAGCAGGGAGTAGGAGGGCCTGTCTCGGCACGAAGCCCTGGGCTTGAGGGCCCTTCTCAGTCCAAGGCACCAGCACCTGGCTCAAGGTCATCACTCTGGTTCTGGAGAGGAGACGTAGCCCTGCTTCCTGGAACACACTCATGGGAAGGCATGTGTCTTAGTCTGTTCAGGCTGCTATAACAAAATACTACCATGTTGGTATCTGATAAGTGACAGTAATTTCATGCTATCCATTCTGTAGGCTGGAAAGTGTAGATCAAGTCACCAGCATGGTTGGTTTCTTGCGCGGGCCCTCTTCCTGGCTCATACCTGGCGTCTTCTTGCTGTGTTCTCACATGGTACAAGGAAGGAGTTAGGGATCTCTCTGGAGCCTTTTACCTAACAGCGCTCATTCCATTCAGGAGGCTTGCGTCCTCATGACCTAAGCACCTCCCAAGAAACCACCTCCTGATACTACCATCTTTGGGTGTCAGGATTCCAACAAATGAATGCGGTGCGGTGGGGGACACAAACAATCAGAACATAGCAATATGTTAGAGAAAGCTGAGTGCAGAAAGGTAAGAAACAGACCCGAGAGCAGGCAAACAGTAAGCAGGTCACAGGAGGTAAAGGAGACCTCTAAGCACAGGTGGGAGACACAGAGAGAAGAGAAGGCAGGGATGTGGTCCTTCTCATGGCTGCTGCCTCCTGCATATGAGCACTGCTGGGTAGCTCATGCTCCCAGGGGCAGAGGTCCCCAGGAAAGGTGTCTCGGATTCTTCTCTAGTCACAGCTCCCTCACCTTGTCCAACTCTGGGGCTGACTTCTGCTGAGAAATACAGGGAGGAAACTGTAAAAGAAGTCCCAGGGAAAGAGAGACACGTGGGCCCCTGCACCTCCAGCCCCCACCTTTCCACGCAGGTACCTTCTCTTGCCTCCTGTCATCACTGACGAGCACTACCGTCCACCATCAACCCCAACTTTGATCTGCCTCCCCTTCCCACCTCATTCTTGGAGAGGTTCAGGATCTTGACTGTGGGGACCATCTGTGTAATGTCAGACTGGTCATCCAGCCCGCACGGTTTGTTGTTGCTCAAGTTCAAGGACAACAGCTTTTGGTGAGGAAGAGTTGGAGTGACAGTATCTAGGGCCACACTATGGGTTCCACCCTCTACCATAATAAACAGCACTGGGCATAAAGCCTCACATCAGGGAAACTCTCTTCTTCAGTGATCTGCAAGCTGGCAGCCATGCAGTTTCTTCGATTCAGGATTCTATCAATATCATGGCCCACCAAGTCTTCAGGAATCTGAGAGGAGGCAATGGGAGGGCTTAGAGGGGCCCAGGGCTAGTACCAACCCCTCCCCACATTACTATCCTTCAGTCTAGCTGCCAGGCAGGTCCCTGTGCCATCACCTGCCCTAGCACTACTGCTGTCAACCGTACCCAGATCAAAGCGGAGCCTCTGGAGGTCAAGAGCTTTCTGGGAGACATCATAGTATTTGTTCATGGTCAGCTGCAGAGATGGATGGAGAG
>NW_024083800.1:0-2861 GCF_003009895.1 Hyaena hyaena | reverse complement strand
CTCCAGGGCACGGAATGGAAGCATCAGCCCCAGGTGCAGCAGGATCTGGATACCCCAACCTTGGCTGATAGGAGACCCACCTAGCTACTGGGGCTGGCTGCAAGCTGGGCCCCTCCAAAATCACCACCCAGCTAGAGGATTCCAGACCAACTCATTGCCTACAGATTTTCTGAATCATCTGAGGAGTAGGACTGAACATGATGCTGGTCTGACCCAGGCTCACAGCTGGATGACCCAGCAGTCAGGGCCACCTGGTCCCCACAGTGTGGGGAGGGGGGCACAGATGCCTCAATGAAAGGGCCACGGCGCACTCACCCTAAGCACAGACATGGTCACTGTGTGTATCTGAGTCCCCCTTCCACAGCCCCAGTCTTCATGACTGGTCCGCTTCTCATCACACTGAGGTTAAAGCGGTCTCAAACATTCCCTCAACCAGGCTCTTTCCCTATTCAGTCACCCCCTCACCTGCACTCCCTACTAAAATAAAACATCCCCCCTGCTATCCAGGTATCTACAAGGACTTCATCTCCCAAAGTGCCTCCAAGTCACTTCCATGGCACTTCAGCCACGATCCTAGGCTCCCAGGCACCCCGAGCTCTGACCCATGAAGCCCTTCCTCCAGGACAACCTAGTACGTTCACTCATATCTAGTACTTTGCCTGTAGGATACTGACATAGTGCCCCCTTGTATTCAAGCATTCAGCCAAGAACTTAAGTGTATTTACACAGAAGTATGCCCATTTCAGGTTGTCCTTACATTTATACTGAAAAAGTTACTTTAAGTGTACAACATTTCCCTTACAGTGAGGATTTGCCACAAGCTTTAAGGCAGAACAGGAGCGTTCCCTCACATGTCCTCATGAGCACCGCCCGCCCTAAGAACAGGTGAAAAGTCACTTTATCAAATGCAATACCCTCCAGAGTCCATCTCAGAAAGAATTCTAGGTCTGGCCCTCATCCTCTTCCCTAAGCTGCTTCATGTTGTTCATAAAGCTCTCTTCAATCTCTCAGAGAAAAACTGGGCTGTTTGGACCCTCTTGGGCTGAGCTGCTGCACCCAGAGGGCACATTAGAAACATCTGTGACCTTCAGAACGGTTCCATTTTGGGCCCCACCCGGATCACCACAGCAAACTCACTGAAGAAGGACCCCTCCTCAGCACTGGGAAACTCTCCAGGCAGTTCTCATGGACAGCCTGAATGTGACTCCCCCAAGCCCAGCCCCCTAGAGCATGGGGAGGTGGGGAAGTCGAGGCGGCTTCCACTCTTAGGTGCCGCTCGTACAGGGTACGTGCTATTCCTCTATGGGAGGAAAGCTCTACCCAGGCTGCATGTTGAAATCACCCACAGACTTTAAAAAAAAAAAAAAAAAATCAGTCCATGAGACTTCAGTACATTTGGGTGGAGGGCCAAACACTGGCAATGATCTTTGAAAAGATAATCCACTGTCGCTTCAGGACTGGGAAGTAGTCTACAGCTGAATTAACTTGCACACATGATCCATGCTCTGACTGACCTCAGACAGCAGGCAAGGGAAGGGTTCTTGACCAAAGACTTACACTGGAATTTGCCAAGTGTTGGGTGCAGTCAAGCAGACTACAGAGGGGGTCACTCTTGGGAATGCCTTTAAGCCCAAGGTGACTGACCCCACAGGCAGGAGTTGAATACAGCTTGATGAATAGCATCTGTGTGGGAAGTGCTACACAGGAGCACAGCCCCTAGGCAAAATCATGCTCCATGTACTCAGGATGCTGAAGAGAAATGTGTCTGGAGCATGGATAGCAGAGGAAAACTAGCCTGATCTGATCTGGTGGACACGGAGGAAGAAATCACAGTCCTGACCCAACAGGTTTGGTCTACACACCAGAAACGATGTAAGTAGGGTCCACATCAGGACGCTATGGCTGTTTTCCATAGAGGTGACCTTTCATGCCTAGACTTTTTACTTCTCGTTGAAAACATCTAGTTCATGCCCCATGTGTGTGATGGTGGCTTTCAAGAGTTCTGCTTAAGTTGAAGTGGTGAGTGAGGAATGAAGTAAATTCAGGAATTCTTCCCTATGAGGAGATGCTGTGGGCTCCCTAGCATGGGATTTTTTCAACATCCTAAAGGTTTGCTATGGGATCCTGCACCCACAGCTGCCCATGGTAGGTGCACACCCATTTCTGTCTCTTTCCCAGGTTCAGCTTGTGTCTCAAGCCCTTAAATGAACCACAGGATTCATGGGTGGTCAAGATAATGGGTGCTCTAGTTCTCCCCACTTGCAGTGCAAGAGGTCAGGCTCAGGGGACCATAAGAGAAGCCCAGATCAGGGCACATCAGAGTGCGGAGACTCATCTCAGACCTTCTCCCTGGAACTGAGGTCTTGATGCCCAGACCTCACTCTCAGCACAGATGCAGGAAGTGGTGGGAATCGTCCTACTCTGAGCTAGCTGCCTGGCCACTCAGTGTGCAGAATGGGTCTAACTAAGTCCCATCCAAGCCCTTCAGGAATGGCTAGACCTCCATTTGCATTGGTAACAGCCAGACTGAGCACACTTGGGACCACCGGACTCCCAGACTTTCCACAAAACACGGAAATACGTGCCAGCTCTGCAAGCCCTATAAGCAGCCATGTTGCTGCCAAGAGATGATGGATCACAGGGAAAACACTAGAAGGAAAAATGAGGTTGTCCAGGAAGGCAGCTTTCTGTGGGCTGATGGGAAGTAGATCTTTCATTTCGTTACACTAGCATTTCCCATCTGAGAAATATGTGCCATGCACTGTTCTCTATTTTACAAATTGGAGGTTTTCAATCAAGACATGCCTGGTGGATGATGCTTTTGCAACTCATTGGCAGAGCAGGGGGTAGCCTCCTTGACC
>NW_024083799.1:0-2865 GCF_003009895.1 Hyaena hyaena | reverse complement strand
GGAATGGTGAAGGAGGGAGGGGTGCTCCCTAGGGAGCCACGGTGGGGCTGGGGGCGAGGGAGGGGGAGAGGGCCCCGCATCCTCAGGAAAGCTGTCTGGGGTGGGGAGGGGGGTTCTCCCTCCAGAACCAGGTGCAGGAGGGATGGTCCACACCCTGTGGTTTCCAGGGTGTCAGCCAAGGGCCCAGCACCTGCCCCCTGCCCTCCCCTCCTGCAACCGTGCTGCCCCAGCCCCTCCCCACCTTCTGGGAACCCAGCACACTGGGCTGTCCTGGGCCTGACGTGCATCAAGGTGTCACCAGGGCAGAGCTAACCACCGCGCCAGGCTTTTTCTGTCCTCCAAGGGGACGTGTTGTAAATCCCGCCGGGAGCTCCAGCCAGGGCTTTTATGGGCCCAGGACCTATGTCCCCGGGGGACCCGCTCTGGCCCAGCAGGCGCCGGATTCGGGCTGGACAGGGTTGGCGCCCGCCCCAGACCTATCCCCACAGGGAGATGGGCACCGCGCATGTATTTTTAGCCAGTGAAAGGAGATAGTGCTCTCTGTTCCCTCCGTGGGGGCTGACGGGCCCGCGAGGTCCTTTAGCGGAGGGAGGCCGGGTCCACCTGGACCTCAGACTCCTCACCTGCCTTTGGCTCTCTCCTCCCACCCACTGGCTCGCCTGGCAGGGAGGAGGCGGCGGACGAGGGACACATCGGGGGAGGGTCACGGGGACCCGCAGGCCGGTGGGAAGGACGGTCCCTGCCGACGTCGCCCCCACGCGCCCCACTCTCCGTTCTGGTCCACGGGAAGAGGAGCCTCTGGGCGTCTTCTTCCGCTCCCCCAGAGCCCACCTTGACCCTCCCGCCATCCAGCAGGGGGAGCGCCCCGCCCCCCTCTTCAAGGTGCAGCTGCCGCCTGCTCCCCCCACCCCACCCTCTCAGGTCCCTCGGAGACGTGGGCACCCCCGGAACGCGGAATCACGACCCAGGCTCCATTTTCCACACTTTATCTGGTGCGGGTATCGGACAGTCCTGAGGCCTCGACAGCGCCCTCTGCGCAGGGGCAGTCCGTGGTCGCGGGGCCCGCCAGGCGGGACGGGGGGCGCCGTCGCGCCGGGCCTGGTGAGGTAGGGTCAGACGCAGGCACACTCGCGCGCCGACAGCTCGTGCACCGTGTGGTAGCGGCTGTGCGCGTCCAGGAACGACACCTCGTCCTCGTAGGCCGTCGGGCGGCAGCAGGGCTGCGCGCGCACCCGCTCCCGCCGAACGCGCCGCCGCTGGCGCAGCCGCCGCAGCCCCAGGTCGTAGACGCGCGCCGCCGCCTCGCAGGCGCCTGCGCAGTAGCGGAACAGCACCGTCTCGTCGGACGCGTAGCCCAAGCCCAGCTCGCTCACGCGCACTTCCAGCTCGCGCAGCCCGCACGGCCGCGCCCCTGACCGCGCACGCGCGCGCCGCCGCCGGGACCCCGCCCGACGGCGCGGACGCGGGGCCCTTGCGACCCAGGGCGTCAGCTCGCTCAGCTCCACCGCGTCCGGGGCGCCCTGCAGCAGTGCGCGATCTGCCAGGGGACGGAGAGAGAGGGGGCTGGGTCAGTGGGGGGCTGCGGCAGAGCTCCGGACCCTCGCGCTTCCCCTGCGAAGGCAGCCCCTTGCTGAGACGCGGGGGGCTAGCGCAGCGTGCGTCCCAGGGCCGCTCCTCCGCCGGCTGCCGCATTCCCTGCCGAGCTCCCTCTGTGGGCGCTGTGGTCGGGGAGCCTGTGCACCCCCGACGCTCGGCCCCGATGGCGACCGACGGCCTTCCCTGGACCCGCCGCTGTGCCGCACTGCTCAGAACCGGCTCACGCTTTCTAGTGCCCTGGTTCACTCTCCAGCCTGCCTCACCTTGACCTGAGCTGACCCTGGTGTCTCACGTCTCTGGTCCTCCTCACCCACAGTACACTGCCCCCACCCCCACCACTCCGTGGACCCTCTCGCTAAGCTGCTCCGCCTCTCTGCTGGAAAAGAAGGGAGCCCTCAGCTGGGGTGGGAGGGGTACGTGGGGGGGTGCGTGGTGGTCCAAATCCCTGTCCCTGATTGGGTCCCCAGCAGGCCCCACCCTTTCGACCAGTGTTGGGGAGCTTCCTAAGGTGCTTCAACCGCTCACCCTTTGGTTGAGCTGTTGTTAATGAGTCTCTCTTTCACCCTCTGGGGACCCCACCCAAAGTCTCCGCCCCCTGCCCCTCTGCTGCACTGTGTGGTGGGCCTCAGTTTCTCCATCCACAGTACTAATTTAGCGTGTTTGGGCTTCAGAACGAGCAGAGGGGCAGCAGGCACTGAGGCCTGCATGTGACGTGTGTGTGGCAAAATGTCAACGAACGTCACAGCCACCCCCGTGTGACAGTAGAGGAAATTGGGCATCTAACAGGGCCGAGACTTGCCCAAGGCCACATTCCTAGCATGTGGCAGAGAGAGACTAGCCATAGCCTTCCTCCCGCCTCCTTCGTGTGCCCAAGTTTGGCCCACGTCCAGCCTTCTTCGCCCACTGCTGCTGGGAGGTGCCCTGAGTCACAGATTCCCAGGTCCCTGTTGCCTTAATTTATTTCTCAAGCGGCTGGCCCTGCCCTGGGGCTCTGCCGCCTCAGGAGAGAAGTGGAGACATGGCCGTGGCAGGTGTGCTGACTGTGGGACTCCAGGGACTGGCTCCCAAGCCCTGACTGGGTGGCCGTCATGCTTATGGTTGGGAAAGGAAATCCTGAGTTAGGCCCCTAGTGCCCCCAAGGCCGGCACCCCCAGCTCTCAAAGAAGTTACTTCCAGGGTGGCCCAAGTGGGAGGGTCTGTCACTACGGGGATGTCTGTTCCCACAGGGGGTGTCAGGAACCAAACCCTAGTTCTGAGCCTTGTTCTGCC
>NW_024083798.1:0-2865 GCF_003009895.1 Hyaena hyaena | reverse complement strand
ACTGGGACTGGAGGTACTGGAATTCTCATACATGCCTGGTGGGAATGGAGAACTGACGTTTGGATCATATGTTGACAGTTTCTTAAAAATGTTAATCTTTACCTACCTGTGACGGGCACTGTGCTTTGAGTTATACCACATGAGAAAGGAAACCTCTATCCACATAAATAACTGTAATGAAAATGTTTAGAGCGCTTCATTTACAAAGGCCAAAACTGTAAGTAACCCAAATAGTCCAAACAGATGAATGCATAAATAATGGTCTATTTCCAGAGAAGAAAATAGTAGTGTTGCCTGGAAGGGACATATATGCAAAGTGACCTCCAAATCTTAGGCAAAGCAAATGGCTGAGAAGTCCAGCTTGAGGAGAAATAGTTTATTTGGGGGCTCAGCGACAGAAGCATGACTTTGGCAACCAGAAGAGGAGTCGGTCCCTGCACCACCACCTCCAGGAAGCCCGGATTTTATAGCCAAGGAGGCTGGGGAGTACCTGGGAGACTACCTGGGAGGTGAATGTTTCAGAACAAGCATGTGCCACAGTCACATCTGGTACCAACAACAATGCGGGCTAGGCGCGTCACAAAAGCTCCATCCCTGGACTATGAAAGCACCTTTGTCTTTTATTCTTTTCCTCTTGCACACGTTGGCCTTGACATGTAAACACCAGAGAGGATATGAGAATTCAGACACCTTTGGATTGTTTTATGACAATGTGTCTGTTATACAGGATACATGTGTCTGATAGTGAATAACTTCTGTGCATACTGATCCTGCCCAGCCAGGCACTAGAACATCTGTGGATACGGGTTTGTAAGACACACACACTCCATTAAGTGGCTGATGTCTCTTCTACTCCCTCATCACCCTATCTTCTAGATTACCAATCAGTTCCCTGCTCCTGTGGTGTAACACGTGAACAGTGTACATCAGGTCACATGGCTCCTTTGAACCATTTGGGGTAGATATTCCACTCAACAGTGCCTGGCAGTATGTGGTATCAGCTGTGGACAAGCAAAATATTCATGTTGTTTCCACAACCACTGGACATGGTTTCACAACCGCTGGAGATGCTCCCTCTTCAGGGTGACCTCTGAGCACAGGAAAATTCCTGGCATCCGCACCACAAAAGCCACACAGAGAACACCGGGGGCCGTATTAGCTACAACTGCCACAAGAACGTACCACACACTGGGTGATTCGACAACGCAAATTGACTTCCCCACAAATCTGGAGTCTAGAAACTGGACGTAAGATATCAGCGGGGTTAGTTTCTTCTCAGGCCTCTCTCCTTGGCTTGGAGATGGGGATTTCCCTGTCTTCAAATGGCCATCCTTCTGGGCCTCTATCCTCAGCTCCTCTTCTCATAAGGACACCAGTCCTATTAGCAGTCCGTCTTAATATCCTCATTTCAACTTCATTATCTCTTTAAACATGGTATGTCTAACTATAGTCACACTCTGACATATGGGGGTCACAACTTCAACAAAGGTATTCTCGGTACACAATTCAGCCCGTAACAAAGGTCTGGAGTCACAACGTGAATTCACATCCAAGCTGTACAGTGAGTATTTATGTCACTGTAAATACTTTTATTTACAATTATCCAAGACACAGTAAGTTTGGGATGCAATGAAATCTGTTCACTTCTTCATGTTTGCAGAGGCCAGTCCTGCTCTCAAACATCCCCTTGGGAGTGAATACAACACATAAGATAAAGGTAATTAAACAAAAAAGGCATTTATTAATGCATAGACCAGAGCAAAATGTGGCACCACATTCTTGTGCTGGTGACTTGGACGCTGCACAGATTCATCACAAAGATCATGAGACCAGCAATGTCCTAAGAGATTTAGCCTCTTTCTGCAAGACACCACCCCATAATCAGTTCAGGTGTGAGGCTCAACACCAGGGCCACATCCACATCCTGATTTAGAAGGGAATGAAGAGTTCCAATTACCCACAGTGTCAGTCGCCACTGACAAAGCGTAGAGGTCAGCATGCTTGAGCATGGTGGGTGGTGACTGGTACACAGAATGGGAACCCACCAAGTGGCAGAAGTGAAGTGACTTCTGATACAGAAACGGGCAGTGACTTCATTCTAGCGATGACTCAGGACACATCAAAAGCACAATGTCGCTTCTGAAGTTTTCTGAAATAGCTTCAAATTATGGGAAGTCACTCCCCTGTGTTCATTCAGGTGAACAAAGTTCAACTCAGGTAGGTGTCTGCCTCACAAAGGTTCTCCTCCACTGTGATTATACAAAACAAGGAAAGATCACCTTCTCTGCTACTTTATAGCCTTTCTCCAGTGTGACCTCTGAGTGAGGAATGAGGACAGATCACTGACTAAAGGAACGGTCATGTACGTCACCCGTGAGGCCTTGCTCCAGGGTGATTTCAGATTATCACACTGTATCTTTGGTCAAAAGATTACCCATATTCTTCAAATTTGTCCTAGCTCAGGCTGCTCTAACAAAACATCATAAAGGAGGGGGCCTGTCAACAAACAAGAAATTTCTCAGTTCTGGAGGTTGTAGATCTGACCTAACATTCTGCGTATGCCTGGTTCTGTGACTGGTGGACCAGCTTCCTGATTTACAGATCATCTTCTCAAAGTGTCCTCATATGACTGATAAGAGGAAGGAAGCTTGCCTTAGAATTCCTATTATATTAATCCCATTCATGAGTGTTCCATACTCACGAGCCATTCTAATTCAAAATACCTCCCAAAGACATCACTTGCTAATACTATTGCATTAGAATGGGTATTCAACATAGGAATTCTAGTGAACATGAGCATTCAGGTCATAATGTCACCAATAAAGACTATCTACTGTGTAGTTTCTCATGTGGAGTGCGTTTGGA
>NW_024083797.1:0-2867 GCF_003009895.1 Hyaena hyaena | reverse complement strand
TCTTTCCAAATAAACAAAAATTGAAAGAATTTGTCACCACTAAACCTACCCTTCAAGAAATCCTGAGGGGGACTCTCGGAGGGAAATGTTGCAAGGAATGCAAGATACCTGAGACACCACCACAAACATGAATCCCACAAATGACACAATGGCTCTAAACCCATACATTTCAATAATAACACTGAATATAAATGAGCTGTATGCTCCAATCAAAAGACATTGGATAGTAGAATGGATTAAAAAACAAAATCTATCTATTTGCTGTCTACAAGACACTCATTTTAGACGGGAGGACACTTTCAGATGAAAAGTAAGGGGATGGAGATATACCTATCATGCTACTGGAAGTAAAAAAAACCTGGAGTAGCTATACTTATATCAGACAAACTGGACTTTAAAGTAAATACAGTAACA
Source organism: Hyaena hyaena (assembly GCF_003009895.1). Lineage (NCBI taxonomy): Eukaryota > Metazoa > Chordata > Mammalia > Carnivora > Hyaenidae > Hyaena > Hyaena hyaena. The sequence continues at coordinate 2,453 of NW_024083797.1, read as the reverse complement.
AGGAATGAAGAAGGGCAATATAATAATTAAAGGGTCTAATTATCAGGAAGAACTAACAATTATAAATATCTACCCACCAAATATGGAAGAACCTAAATACATAAAACAATCACCAACAGAAACACTCTTATCGATAAGAACATGCTAATAGCAGGGGACTTTAAACTCCACTTACAGCAATGGATAGATCTACTAGACAGAAAATCAATAAAGACACAATGGACTTAAATGACACATTGGACCAGATGGATTTGACAGATATTTATATTTAGATATATATATTTAGAACTCTACATCCTGAGGTTATGGAATTCACATTCTTCTAAGTGTGCATGGCACATTCTCCAAGACAGATCACATACTGGGACATAAAGCAGCCCTCATTAAATATAAAAGAACTGAGATCGTACCATGCACACTTTCAGATCACAATGCTATGAAACTCGAAATCAATCACAGGAAGAAGTCTGGAAAACCTCCAAAAACATGGAGGTTAAAAAACACCCTACAAAAGAATGAATGGGCCAATCAATCAATTAGAGAAGAAATTAAAAAATATATGGAAACCAATGAAAATGAAAACACAACAATCCAAACCCTATGGGATGCGGCAAAGGCAGTCCTAAGAGGAAAGTCCATTGCACTCCAGGCCTATTTCAAGAAATTAGAAAAAGTGCAAGTGCAAAATCTAACAGCTACTAGAGGGAGAGCAATAAGAGCACCCCAAACCCAGTAGGAGAAGAGAAATAGTAAATCAGAGTGAAAAAAATATATATATAAAAACCAAAGAAACAGTTGAACATATCAATGAAACCACGAGTTAGTTTTTGAAAAAATAAACAAAATTTACAAACCTTTAGCCAGGCTTCTCAAAAAGAAGAGAGAGAGCACTCAAATAGACAAAATCATAAATGAAAATGGACTTATTACAACCAGCTCCTCATAAATACAAGCAATTATCAGGGAACACTATGAAAAACTATATGCCAACAAATTGGACAACTTAGAAGAAATGGACAAATTCCTAAACACACACTACCAAGATTCACATGGGAAGAGATAGAAAACCTGAACAGTCTCATAAGTAGTGAAGAAATCGAATCAGTTATCAAAAATTTACCAACAAGTAACAGCCCTGGCCCAAATGGCTTCCCCGGGGAATTCTTCCAGACACTTAAAACAGAATTAATACCCATTCTTCTCAAGCTATTCCAAAAAATAGAAATCGAAGGAAAACTTCCAGACTCATTTTATGAAGCCAGCATCACTTTGATTCCCAAGCCAGACAGAGACCCAGCAAAAAGAGAGAATGACAGGCCAATATCCTTGATTAATACAGATGCAAAAATCCTCAACAAGATACAAGCAAATCAAATCCAACAGCACATAAAAAGAATTATCCTCCAAGATCAAGTGGGATTCATTCGTGAGTTACAGGGCTGGTTCAATATTCGCAAATCAATCAATGTGATACATCATATCAACGAAAGAAAAGATAAAAACCATATGATCCTGTTGATAGATGCAGAAAAAGCATTTGACAAAATACATCATCCCTTCTTAATAAAGACCCTAGAGGAAGTCAGGATAGAAGGAACTTACTTAAACATCATAAAAGCCATCTATGAGAAGCCCTCAGCTAACATCATCCTCAACGGGGAAAAACTAAGAGCTTTCCCCCTGAGACCCGGAACAAACAGGGATGTCCACTCTCACCACTGTTGTTTAACATAGTGCTGGAAGCCCTATCATCAGCCATCAGACAACAAAAGAAAATAAAAGGCATCAGAATTGGCAAAGAAGTCAAATTTTCACTTTTTGCAGATGACATGATACTCTACATAGAAAACCCGACAGACTCCACCAGAAGCCTACTAGAACTGATCCAAGAATTCAGCCAAGTTGCAGGGTACAAAATCAACGTACAGAAATCGGTTGCGTTTTTGTACAACAATGAAGCAAGAGAAAGCGAAATCAAGAAACTGCTCCCATTTACAATTGCACAAAATAACATAAAATACCTAAGAATAAAACTAACCAAGGATATAAGAGATCTGTATGATGGCAACTATAGAAAACTTATGAAGGAAACTGAAGAAGACACAAAGAAATGGAAGAACATTCTATGCTCATGGATCGGAAGAATAAATATTATTAAAATGTCAATGGTACTCAAAGCAACCTACACAGTCAATGCCATACCAATCAAAATTGCACCAGCATTCTTCTCAAAACTAAAACAAACTATCCTAAAATCTGTATGGAACCACAAAAGACCCTAAATAGCCAAAGTCATATTGAAGAAGAAAACCAAAATGAGAGGCATCACCATCCCAGACTTTAGCCTCTACTACAAAGCTGTCATCATCAAGACAGTATGGTATTGGCACAAAAACAGACACATAGACCAATGGAATAGAATAGAGAACTCAGACTTGGACCCAAAAGTATAC
>NW_024083796.1:0-2880 GCF_003009895.1 Hyaena hyaena | reverse complement strand
AAATCCATGGATGACCACCAGTAAGGGACTCTACATTGGAATCTGCATTACTGCTGTGGTATTGCTCACTGTGTTGGTTGTCCTGATTACCAAAAGTAAGTCATTCCAGGATTGTGCCTAAGGGAAAAAGGATCAAGGATTCTAGAACCAAATTGCCTGAGTTCAAGTAGCTCTACACACCACGTGATTGTGATTGCCATAAATTTGTTTTTCTTCTTCTTCTTCTTCTTCTTCTTCTTCTTCTTCTTCTTCTTCTTCAGAAAGGGTAAGAGGAAAGAGAGATAGAGGGAGAGAGAGACAGCATGAGTGGGGGAGATGGGCAGAGGGAGAGAGAGAGAATCTTAAGCAGGCTCCTTACTCAATGTGGAGCCCTGTGTGCAGGCTTCATGAGATTTGATCCCACAACCCTGGGATCATGAACTGAGCCAAAATCAAGAATCAGACGTCCAACCCATGAAGCCACCCAGACATCCCTAAATTTCTGTTTCCTGAACTGTTCTTTTTTAAAAAAATTATTGGCCTATAAAGATGCAAGTTAAATTCTCCAGAGGTGAAATTAAATCTTAAGAAATGAGAATTTTTTGGGCAGGCTTGGGATTTAGAAGGCAACAAACCATTGTAATATATATGACTTGTTCACTCCTCTTCCACTCCCTCCAGGAACTAATTTTTGTCCCCATGAGTGATGATATTGTTGAATTTTACAACACCCATTTAACAGGAGAGGGAAATGAAACATTGGGAGGGAAACTGATTTCAGGGCTAGGGATAGAGGAAAGGATTTCGAAAGGTAGTCATCCAGCTGTTATGTTCAGGGTGTGTGGTGTGTGGTGTGTGGTGTGTGTGTGTGTGTGTGTGTGTGTGTGTGTGTAGCCTTACATCTATGAAAGCCACAGTCATTTATTTTTAATGAAATTTATTTATTAATAATTGCATTAAAGTAAGCTAAGGCATGTGGATGAATACACTAAGTCATTATGAAAATGAAATACTTTATATAAGAACTTTGGGTCTTATTGATTCAAAAGGAGTTGCCTGAGTAACTAAGAAAGCATCCAGTCTGGGTTTTGATTTTTTCTTTTTTTTTTAAACATTCTTTTCTTCTAAATTTATTTTTTCAGGCTCTAGCTCTGTACAGGTTTTGTTCATAGTAAAGTAATAACAGAAATAATATACTTGTTTGAAAAAAGATCAATGTTTGTAATTTTCTCTTCAACTCTTCTCCAATTTAGAATATTTATGCATAAGAAACAAGCTGAAAGAACTAAAGTAAGTTTGAAAGTGTTTGTGTCAATATCTTTTGATGTTTCTACTCTACTAGAAGTAAAGAAAAATTTCTCCCTGTCCTTCTTCTCTTTTCCCCTAAACTATTCATTTTATACCCTGAAAAATCTAGTTTAATGAACACCACTGTTGTTATCCACAATTTCTAGTTCTGTATACCTCTGGAATTGTTCCAGAACTGCTAGAGAGGGAGTACCCCAATCTTAACCTCTTAGAGCAAGAGAACTAAATCACAAATGTTGTTTGATAGAACATTTGAGTAAGTTATTTGGTTTGTTCTTGATTTCATTCAGTGCTTTGTTTATTGAATGTTTATTGAATGTCTACTATATTTCAAAGAGATGAACAAAGCAGACAGAAAACACATCAGCAAATAAACAGGGACCTTGTAGTGCTTCTAGACAAATTCCATTGGAAATACAGAACAAGGTAATAGGCTATCCGAGTGAGCCCCGAAGGAACAGATGACCGCTCTGCAGAGATCTGGAAAAAGAGAGCTCCAGGCTGAAGAAGTGCAAAGGCACTGTGGTGAGGCAGGTGCCTCTAGTTCTACCCAGTTCAGGCTTTCCCCTGCTGTTCCATCCCCAGCCTGGTCTGCTCATTTACATGAGCTATCTGGCCTCATAAACATTGGAATTTACAGTTTTCATAAACCCATCCTACTGCCCATTTAAAACTTAAATCCCCCTTTTCCTGCATCCATACTTTGGTGTCATCTGCTGGAATAGTTGTAATAGTAGGAAGCCACTACTTCCTTCCAAATCCAAGTAGCTTGCTTCGCTTGGTAGAACTTGGGCTTTAAGCAAGGTGTTTGATTCAAAATCCATTTCTCTTAGAATGCCATACATTATTCCTAGCTCTCCTTTACTCTCTACAAATTATAAAACAGCAACTACATCAAAACCGCATACATGACCTTTCTGTACACTTACAGCATGACTGTATGTTATGAAAGTTGTCTAACCCATGGCTTTCAAATTTGGATCATTAAGACAGTAAGATTTCTGCACCATGATCTAGCCCATGTTTATGTGAAGCAATACTCTTTTACTATATCCAATATATTCTGATATATTTAGTATTCTGTGTTTATCCTAAACGCACAAGATAGGCCACTAGGTAGATTTAATAATGCTCTCTGGAAGGTACGATTCACAGTCAGAAAAACAGCAGAAAACCATTTCTTAGTTACCCTTGAGAATATGCTTCTTGATTTAGGACTTCAATTTGATGTCTGATACCAGTCTTCTTAGATTTTCAATTTTTGTATTCTATTAACATGAGTCTCCTGAAGGAGAATACTTAGGTTTTCTACCTACTTACTAAACAGACTCTCCTTCAACTTAATATTCACAATCCTGGATCTCCTTTTCATTTCATAGGCTGTGTGAATGGGGCTCTGGAACTTGCAAATACTCAGTCTTGCCTGCACGTAAACAAATGTCCTCGCCATACTTTACAAGCGGTCTGCTTTTCATTTACTCATGTTTTTCTTTCCATAGCTTGGTTTCGTTGAGTGACCCTCAGACTGGAGCTTTGCAAAGTGCATCTGAAGTGGGTATGCGAGCAGAAGACAATATCTACATTATCGAGGAC
>NW_024083795.1:0-2890 GCF_003009895.1 Hyaena hyaena | reverse complement strand
TTTTTTTTTTTTTTAATGTTTGTTTATTTTTGAGATACAGAGAGAGGTGGGAGAGGGGCAGAGAGAGAAGGAGACACAGAATCCGAAGCAGGCTCCAAGCTCAAAGCTGTCAGCACAGAGTCCGATGTGGGGCTTGAACCCCAGAACTCCAAGATCATGACCTGAGCCACCTAGGCGCCCCTTCCTTAGGGGATTCTTGCTGACAGAAGGCTGTTGATAGAATTCCAGGAACTTGAAGGGGAAAAAATACAACTTTATTTTCACTAACCTCTGGTAAAGAACTTTACCATTTTCTTTACTTGTGAACTGTGTGTTATTGGCTGTGATACTGTTCCCAATGGAAGTCTTTTTCTGTCTTAATATAGATGTTGCAAGTATCTTGAAATATAATTTTTCTGTATCACCACTTCACAATCATAGCGGTTCTTAGACCCAATGCTAGATCTTATTATTAAATGAGTCAATGAAGTAGCTCATATATTATGATGTCAAAGAGTAAATCAACTGTTTTGTTAACCTTGTTTCAGAATAACTGGTTTCTTTTGTAAACCTGCGTTTCTTATGTGCTCAGAAACATTATTTTGAGAATGGTCCTTAGGTTTTAAGAGCCTGCCCAGGAGATGTACGTTACAAAAATGATTAAGAACTCCTGTCTGGGTAAAGGTTTCTGGGGCAGGCCTCAAGAAGGTTGAGTTCCACTGAACTCCAGCCTCTTGATGCCTCCTACTTCTAGGTGTTTAAAGCAGAGTTGGCTGTTAGGTGACCCCATGGGTCCACTCATATATAAATACCTGAACAGTCTACTGTCTGGAATCCCCAGGTGATGAGGACAGTACCAACAGTTCATATATGTTTATAAGGATGTGAGATGAAGCCAGAAATTTGTGTCAGTGCCATACCTTGAACTGATTACAATTCGGGCTTTATGCAATTACCTGCGCCACGGAATAAATATAGTTGAAATTAGGAAGAGCTGGCACATGCCTATTATGAAAGTGGAGAGTTAAAGATCAGTGCCCAGCTAGAGATGGTACAGCTTTTGGTGTGGTATAGTTAAAAATGCTTAAAATCAATGCAGATGATTAAAGATAATAATACATAGAGTCTTCATTCACAAGTACACAATATGTATTGTATGAACGATCTTGCTTGTTAGCTGATCTTGAAGATGCTTACTCTTGGTTGAACTGGGAAAGGTAGATGTAGAGGGGGACTTGAGATCGGGAGATGCTGTGAATGAAGTTCCAAGGAAAAGACAGGATCCACATAACTGGGCTTTGTTGGGAGGACGGCACGAACATGTCTCGGGGAGAGGTGACAGGAGTGAGCCGGGCCAGCGAAGATGTCGCAATTCATTTGTGAGATTTTTGACTTGCAGCGGGAAATGCTAAGGTTTGTGAGAAGTGGAGCTACAGCTTAGAAATGCTGTGCCTGCAAGTATCGACTGGAGAAAGGCGCGGGGAAGCTGCTGAGGGTGTGTTGTGTAAATATTAATTTACACGTTATGAAGTTTCCTGCTAGGTGGCTTGAATGTTGTAGGAAGAAAGAAACCTTTTATTTGAGAAGATTGTTGACTAAATTTAGATTCTTTCGACTACATAGAAGTTCTTTGGCCTGACTGATGACACAGGATGTGTGGATATGTGCATTGTGAGAAAGGGCTTGTGCACCTGCCGTGACACTTCTGAGCTTGCCCACACCCAGGCCCCGTTTTGCATGGTTGGTGTGTGTAAATGTATTGTACTTAGCAGTTGTTCAGAAGGGTTGCATATTTTTGAAAAACCGCTTCCTGAACGACGATGACTGTTTGGAAAGGGTAGGAAAACCCTAGCTGTTTTGGTGGTAACAGTTCCAAGGTAGACCCACGTGAGCTGTGGTGGGAACGGTTCCTGAAGCTCTTCCAAGTCCCCACGTGTTCTTGCTCTTGGTTGCCACAAGCTGGAATGGTAGTGGAGCTGAGAATATGGGATTTTGTAGGAACTTCCAAGGCTCATCCAGATTTCATAGCAGAAGCAGATGACTCATATCCTGGGCCTTGAAACCTGCATCTTAAAGAAATGGGTCAGTCACTTACCTTTACTATACTCCTAATAGGTCAGTGGGAAAACTTAGGCACCAGAAAAATTAAAAAGTCGCTTGCATACAAAAGTACATGGCCAAACGGAGTGGAAAATTTCACTCTTGGATCTCCAGTCTCCCTGATGAGGTGGCTTCCATTGTATTCTCCCCTTCAATTCTGAGACTATTTCAACTGCAGCTGGACGGTATGGATGGGTCGAGCATCTTTCAGACGTGGCAGAATCCTCATTTCTCTCCCAGTGTACTACTAATGGGCAAGATTTCTATGCACGGCTATGAAGTGAGCCTTTAATGATTAAAAAAAAAATTCATAGGAATACATCACACTGAGAAGGGCCTAGCAGGCCAGGCACTTTATAGGGACGACTTGGTTTAATAATACCCTTAGTTGAACTCTCTAAACTGAACTGCCACCAGGTCTGTAAGACGGGAGATTTATCTGCATTTTGCAAAAGAGGAAACAGAGGCACGGAGCAGAACCATTTACTAGCCCAAGGTCACATAGTCGCTAAGCAGTAGAACTGGGATTAGAATTCAGATGGTTCGACTCTTAGCGTCTGGTAAACACCTTGAAAACTAAGAAGGTGGTATTGTCCCGTTTTACAGTTGTGAAAGTTGAGGCTTGGAGAGGTTAAGTTATTCACTCATATTCACATATAAAGTCAATATTGGCCAAAAGAAACGTAATATGAGTCATAAATCCAAGTCACATGTAATTGTACATGTTTTAAATGTTATTTATTTTTGAAAGAAAGAGAGCAAGCAAGGGAGAGGCAAAGAGAGAGAGAGAGAGAGAGAGAGAGAGAGAGAG
>NW_024083794.1:0-2895 GCF_003009895.1 Hyaena hyaena | reverse complement strand
AACGGAATGGGAAAAGATAGTTGCAAATGACATATCAGATAAAGGGTTAATATCCAGAATCTATAAGGAACTCACCAAACTCCACACCTGAAAAATAAAGCATCATTTCTAAAGTACTGAAAGATACAAATGGTCAACCTAAAATTCTATACCAAAAAAATCTTTCAAAGTCAAAAGCAAATAAACATGTTTTCAGATATAAAGATGAAAGAACAGCAGACCTTCACTACAAGAAATAGTAAAGCAAGTACTTTAGGCAGAAAAAAAGAATTATACCAGATAAAAATCCAGATGTATACAAAGGAATGAAGAGCACCAAAAATGTAATTATATAGGTAAGTATGTATGGTTTTTCCCATTTAAATCTCTGCAAAATACTATTAAATAATACTGATTTTTAGAGTTTATAATATACAAAAATGTAAAATACAAGAAAAAAATAGCACAAATGCCAGGAAGTAAAAAATGCAAGTAAAATATTTTACAGTTTTTATATTAAATGTTAAATAGTAGGGGCTCCTGGGTGGCTCAGTCAGTTAAGCATCCAACTTCAGCTCAGGTCATGATCTCATTGTTCAGAGTTCAAGCCCTATCTAAGGCTCTGTGCTGACAGCTCAGAGCCTGGAGTCTGTTTCAGATTCATTCTCTCTCTCCCTCTCTCTCTCTCTCTCTCTCCTCCCCCACTCATGCTGTCTCTTTCTCTCTCAAAAATAAAGACATTTAAAAAAAAATTTTTAATGTAAAATGGTAATAATACCACTTAAAGGTACACTGAGATAAGTTAAAAAATCTATACAAACTGGAAACTCTAAAATTACCACTAAAATAACAAAGATTTAGCTTATAAGCCAAAGGAGATAAAGTGAAATAAAAAAAAAAGACTCCATTAATCAGCAGAAAAAGGGAAAGAGGGAACAAAGAACAAATGAGACAAGGAGAAAAAAGGGCAGAATGATAGACTCAAACCTAACCATGTTAGCAAACACATTAAATGTAAATGGTTTTGATACTACTGATTAGTAGCAGGAAACACACTTTAAATGTAAAGACGAAAAATGGGTTAAAAGGGTGGGAAAATACATACCATGCCAATAACAGTAACCAAAAAATGCTAAAATGGCCATATTATTATAAACAAACTAGATTTTCAAAGCAAAAGATATTATCAAGGATAAAGAGGTCATTTCACAATGAGACAAGTAAAAAAATCTCATTAAGAAACAACAATTCTAAAGGTTTATGTACTTAATAAGAGAGCTTCACAACACATGAATATTCAAGGAGGAATAAACAAATCCACAATCACTGGCAGACTACTCAGAAAAAGAGAGAAAATTCATAAATTATAAATAACAGAAATGAGAGAGGGGATACTCTTTCAAATCCTACAGACAGGATATTAAAAGAAAAATAAGAGACTGTTAAACTTTTTTGCCAATAACTTTGACACAAACTACCAAAATTCACCCAAGATGAAATAATAATTTTAAAAAAACACCCTAATCTATTAAAACATCTAAATTTGTAGTTCAGACCCTTCCCATATAGAAAACTCCAGGTCCACATACTTTCACTAGTGAATTAGATCGAACAAGAAGAAATAATACCAATCCTACACAAACCCTTTCAGAAAACACATACACACACACACACACGGATAACATTCTAACTGCAGCATTATCTTGTTAGAAAAATTGAACAAAGAACATTATCAGAAATAAAAATTGTAGACCAAAAATCCCTCATAACAAAACAAACTCTTCACAGATTTTAGCAAATTATATCCAACAATCTAGAAGAATTCATCATGACCAAGTGTGGTCTATCTTAGGATTGCAAGGTTGTTTTAAAATTCAAAAGCTCATGTACTTTGTCTTAAGAAAGTAAAGGAGAAAACTCATTTGCTAATTTCAACAAATGCAGAAAAACCAACTGACAAAATTAAAATCATTTATAATAAAAAAATTATCAACAAACTAGGAAAAGAAGGTAACTTCCTTAATATCTCCCTCATCTAAGAAGAACCTGCAATTAACATCATACTTAATAAAGACTGAATGCTTTATCCTATGTTTGGGAACAAAGCAAGGAGGTCTACTCTAAGTTCTTCGATTCAACATTATGCTCTAACTCCTTACCTGTGCAATAAGGTAAGAAAAATAAAATGCACTGACTGAAAAGAAGTAAAACTGTCTTTATTCACAGGTAACATTATTTTGGGTGTATACTCTGAAGAAAGAAGGGATTAAAATTGGTATGTAATCATCCATGTTGGAAAGTTAAAAAAAAAAAAAAAAAAGACTATTAAGTCCAAAGAACATAGAAGAGCTGACCTCAGTGAAATTGGAAAAAATATTCATTAGAAAGGATAAACAAAGGCACAGTGGATTCATCAAAATAACTAATAAGATTCATAAGCACCTGATAAGACTGATCAAAAAAGAGAGAGAAGATACAAATGATTAATATAAGAAATAAAAATGGTAATATCACTACAGATATTAAAGAAATTTAAAAGATAATATCTTTTCCAAGGACAACAAATTTAAAAGAACTGGAAAATCACTGAATATGTACTACTTAATGATACGGACACAAGAAGAAACAGAAAATTTGAAGTGTCACATGACAATCAGAGAAATTAAATCCAGAATTTAAAAACTTCCCACAAAAAACCTCTAGATCTAAATCCAGCATATTCTGCTGCACATTTATGAAAGAAATAATGCCAATCTTATACAAATTCTACCTGAAAATAGAAAAAGAGAAAAGATCCCTTAATCAATTTTTAGAAACCTGACTAATATAACACTTTATAAGGGCATTAGAAGAAAGGACAACTTTCTCCTAAAAAAAAAAAAAAAAAAATACACACACACACACACACACACACAC
>NW_024083793.1:0-2895 GCF_003009895.1 Hyaena hyaena | reverse complement strand
ACACACACACACACACAGAGTACAGTACTACAAGTGTATTTTCTTTTCCTTATAATTAATAACATTTTCTTGTCTTGGGGAGCCTGAGTGGCTCAGTCAGTTAAGTGTCAGACATCAGATTGGGGAAAGTCCATACGTAGATGCAATGTGTGGGTAATGATTTATTTCTTAAATGTTATATATATTATGCAAAATGACTTACATGTATGTTACATATATTCTCTTACTAACATTGCAAAGAGAATATGGGAAATAGAATTCTAAGAACAGTAGCAGAATACAGAACCACAGGAAAATAGAGTTGGAGTATAAAATAAAGGAAATTAAAATCTCGAATACACAAACTCCTCTACATTTACTAGGAAAAGGCCGTCAATTTGGGTGTAAGCTTCTTGGGAATTGAGGCCAAGAGGGAATAGTTGATTACATGGTCCTAAAACCAAATTTATAACATTTGTATATTTTTGAGAGACAGAGAAAGACAGACCATGAGTGGGGTAGGAGCAGAGAGAGACAGAAACACAGCATCCGAAGCAGGCTGCAGGCTCTGAGCTGTCAGCGCAGAGCCCAACGCGGGGCTCGAATCCACAAACGATGAGATCATGACCTGAGCTGAAGTCGGACACTTAACCAACTGAGCCACCCAGGCATCTCCTAAAACCAAATTTCTAAAGAAAAACAGCTTTTTCTGGTATTGCACATCTATTCTTTACATTGGAACTAAAGATCTACTTCATTCTAAAAACTACATCAAATATAAAATATAATGTATTCCTAAGGTCTCAATTCCTAGCACATAGTTCCCTAATAACTCTGCACAGTCACATAGTCAGGCTTTAGGCATCCTCAGGCTGCAGAGCCTCAGAAGGATAATGCAGTGGAGCTTTTGGGAAAAGCAAAACCTGCTTTTTTGGGCTACATTTTCAGCCAGGTGCCTCTCTCCCTCCCAGGTGATTTTCGGAAATCTGTGTGTACCTGTAAGATGGCTTAGCTAGGTACACGGTAATAGAATTGGTGGGCAGCTACCCTGGATTTGTTGATTGTCCCAGTTAGCAAGAGGAAGTAAGGGAATTGCAGTTCTGTTTTATCCCTCTGTTTGAGAAGTGTCACCAAAGACAAACGTGACTTGGTAAATTAAGAATGTTTTTATTTTAAGTATTTTATTGAGATATAATTAATATATAGTGTCATATTGCTTTCAGGTATACAGTATATATAATAATTCAACAATTCTATACATTTCTCAGTGCTCATCAACGTAAGTGTACTCTTAATCCCTTTTATCTATGCCACTCATCCCCTCCCCCCACGACATCCCCTCTGGCAACCACCAGTTCTGTTTGAGTCTGTTTTGTTTATCTCTTCTTTGTTTGCCATTTTGTTTTTTAAATTCCATGTGAGTGAAAGCATATGATATTTGTCTTTCTCTGACTGACCTGTTCCTTTTAGCTTTATACCCATCCATGTTGTCAAAGGTGGCAAGGTTGTATTCTTTTCTTATGGCTAAGCAATATTGCATTGTACGTATATGCATGTGTATATGTATACATCATATCTTCCTTATCCGTTTGTCTGTGGATGCACACTTGAGTTGCTTCTGTGTGTTGGCTAGTATAAATAATGCTACACAAAACATAGAGGTGCATATATCTTTTCACATTTCTCTTTTTATTTTCTTGGGGTAAATACCCAGTAGTAGAATTATTGGATCATATGGCAACTCTGTTTTTAATTTTTGAGAAACCTCGGCTATGTTTCCCGGTGTCTGCACTCATTTACATTCCTACCAACAGTGCATACTGGGCACCAGGGATCTTTTTTTTTTTTTTTTCTGGCACATCTTTATCAATACTTGTTATTTCTTGTCTTTTTGATTTTAGCTATTCTTACAGGTATAAAGTGATACCTCATTATGCTTTTAATTTGTTTTCCCTAATGATGAGTGATATTGAGCAACTTTTCATGTGTCTGTTGGCCATCTGTATGTCTTGTTTTGGAAAATTTTTGTTTTTCAGGTCCTCTGCCTATTTTTAATGGGATTTTTTGGTGTTGAGTTGTAGAAGTTCTTTATATAGTTTGGATATTAACCCCTTATTGGATATATCATTGGCAAATATCTTCTCCCATTCAGTAGGTGGCCTTTTTGTCTTCTTAATGGTTTCCTTTACCGTGCAAAAGAGTTTTCCTTTGATGCACTCCCAAGTTTAATTTTACTTTTGTTTCCCTTGCCTGAGGAGACATATCTCGAAAAATGTTCCTATAGTTGGTGTCAGAGAAATTGCTGCCTATGTTTCCTTCTAGGAATTTTATGGTTTCAGATCTTGAATTTAGGTCTTTAGTCCATTTTTAGTTTATTCTTGTGTATGATGTAGGCAAGTGGTCCAGTTTTATTCTTTTGCATGTACCTGTCCAGTTTTCCCAGCACCATTTGTTGAAGAGACCATCTTTTCTTCATTGTATATTCTTGCCTCCTTTGCCATAGATTAATTGACCATAGAAGTGTGGATATATTTCTGGGCTTTCTATTTTATTCTCTGGATCTGTGTATCTATTTTTCTGCCAATATCATACTGTTTTGGCCACTACGACTTTGTAAGATAACTTGAAGTCTGGAATTGTGATGCCTCCTGCTTTGTCTTTTTATTTTTTTTAATATTATTTAAAAATTTTTTTAAACATTTTTAAAATTTATTTCTGAGAGAGAGACAGCGTGAGCAGGGGAGGGTCAGAGAGAGAGGGAGACACAGAGTCTGAAACAGGCTCCAGGCTCTGAGCTAGCTGTCATCACAGAGCCCGACGCGGGGCTCGAACCCACGAACCGTGAGATCATGACCTGAGCCAAAGTCGGACGCTTAACCGACTGAGCCACCCAGGTGCCCCAATATTTATTTATTT
>NW_024083792.1:0-2895 GCF_003009895.1 Hyaena hyaena | reverse complement strand
TTTTTGCTCTTGATTCTTTTGCTTTTGGGGACGTGTCAGGTAAGAAATTGCTGCGGTGGAGGTCAAGGAGGTTGCTTCCTGCTTTCTCCTCTAGGATTTTGATGGTTTCCTGTCTCACGTTCAGGTCCTTTATCCATTTGAGTTTATTTTTGTGTATGGTGTGAGAAAATGATCTAGTTTCTGTCATTCTTCTGCATGTTGCTGTCCAGTTCTCCCAGCACCATCTGTTAAAGAGACTGTCTTTTTTCCATTGGATACTCTTTCCTGCTTTGTCAAAGATTAGTTGGCTGTATAGTTTTGGGTCCAATTCTGAGTTCTCAATTCTATTCCATTGGTCTATGTGTCTGTTTTTGTGGCATTAGCATACTGTCTTGATGATGACAGCTTTGTAGTAGAGACTAAAGTCTGGGATGGTGATGCCTACCATTTTGGTTTTCTTCTTCAATACGACTTTGGCTACTTGAGGATGATGTTAGCTGAGGTCTTCTCATAGAGGGCTTTTATGATGTTTAAGTAAGTTCCTTCTATCCCAACTTTCTTGAGGGTCTTTATTAAAAATGGATCCTGTACTTTGTCAAATGCTTTTTCTGAATGTATCGACAGGATCATATGTTTTTTATCTTTTCTTTTGTTGATGTGATGTATCACATTGATTGATTTGCAAATACTGAACCAGCCCCGTATCCCAGGAATGAATCCCACTTGATCTTGGTGGATAATTCTTTTAATGTGCTGTTGAATTTGATTTGCAAGTATCTTGTTGAGGATTTTTGCATCCGTATTCATCAAGGATATTGGCCTATAGTTCTCCTTTTTTGCTGGGTCTCTGTCTGGCTTGGGAATCAAAGTGATGCTGGCTTCATAAAATGAGTCTGGAAGTTTTCCTTCGATTTCTATTTTTTGGAATAGTTTGAGAAGAATGGATATTAATTCTGTTTTAAATGTCTGGTAGAATTCCCTAGGGAAGCCATCTGGCCCAGGGCTCTTATTCGTTGGGAAATTTTTTATAACTGATTCAATTTCCTCACTTGTTATGGATCTGTTCAGGTTGTCTATCTCTTCCGGTATGAATTTTGGCAGTGAGTGTGTGTTTAAGAATTTTTCTATTTCTTCTAAGTTGTCCAGTTTGTTGGCATGTAATTTTTCATAGTAATCCCTAATAATTGCTCGTATTTCTGAGGGATTGGTTATAATCAGTCCGTTTTCATTCATGATTTTCTCTATTTGAGTGCTCTCTCTTTTCTTTTTGAGAAGCTTGGATAGAGGTTTGTCTATTTTGTTTATTTTTTCAAAAAACCAATTCTGGGTTTTATTGATGTGTTCAACTGTTTCTTTGGTTTCTATATTATTTATTTCTGCCCTGATTTTTATTATTTCTCTTCTTCTACTGGGTTTGGGGTGCTCTTGTTGCTCTCCCTCTAGTTGCTTTAGGTGCGCTGTTAGATTTTGCACTTGCGATTTTTCTAATTTCTTGAAATAGGCCTGGAGTGCAATGTACTTTCCTCTTAGGACTGCCTTTGCCGCATCCCATAGTGTTTGGATTGTTGTATCTCATTTTCATTTGTTTCCATATATTTTTTAAATTTCTTCTCTAATTGCTTGATTGGCCCATTCGTTCTTTAGTAGAGTATTCTTTAGCCTGCATGTTTTTGGGGGTTTTCCAGACTTCTTCCTGTGATTGATTTCGAGTTTTATAGCATTGTGATCTGAAAGTGTGCATGGTATGATCTCAATTCTTTTATATTAATGAGGGCTGCTTTATGTCCCAGTATGTGATCTATCTTGGAGAATGTGCCATGCACACTTGAGAAGAATGTGAATTCCATAGCCTCAGGATGTAGAGTTCTAAATATATCTGTCAAATCCATCTGGTCCAATGTGTCATTTAAATCCATTCTGTTTTTGTTGATTTTCTTTCTATTCATCTGTCCATTGCTGTAAGTGGAGTACAAAAGTCCCCTGCTATTAGCACGTTCTTATTGATAAGACTGTTTCTGTTTGTGACTAATTGTTTATGTATTTAGGTGTTCCCATATTTGGTGCATAGACATTTATAATTGTTAGCTCTTCCTGATGGATAGACCTTGTAATTATTATATAATGCCCTTCTTCATCCCTTGTTACTGTCTTTACTTAAAAGTCTAGCTTGTCTGATAAAAGTATAGCCACTCCAGCTTTTTTTTGACTTCCTGTTGCATGATAGATATTTATCCATCCCCTTACTTTCAATCTGAGTGTGTCCTCCTGTCTAAAATGAGTTTCTTGTAGACAAAAAATAGATGGATTTTGTTTTTTATCCATTCTGCTACTCTATGTCTTTTGATTGGGGCATTTAGTCCATTTACATTCAGTGTTGTTACTGAAATATATGGGTTTAGAGTCATTGTGTCATTTGTGGGATTCATGCTTGTGGTGTGTGTCTAGCATCTTGCATTCCTTGCAACATTTCCCTCAGGGTGTCCCCCTCAGGATTTCTTGTAGAGCTGGTTTAGTGGTTACAAATTCTTTCAATTTTTGTTTATTTGGAAAACCTTTTATCTATCTTTCTATTCTGAACGACAGGATTGCTGGATAGAGGATTCTTGGCTGCATATTTTTTCTGCGCATAACATTGAAGATCTCCTGCCATTCCTTTCTGACCTGCCAAGTTTCAGTAGATAGGTCTGTCACCACTCTGATAGGTTTCCCTTTATATGTTAGGGCCTTTTTCTCCCTAGCTGCTTTCAGAATTCTCTCTTTGTCCTTATATTTTGCCAGTTTCACTATGATATGTCATGCAGAAGGTCAATTCAAATTACGTCTGAGGGGAGTTCTCTGTGCCTCTTGAATTTCAACGTCTACTTCCCTCCCCAGGTTGGGGAAGTTCTCTGCTATAATTTGTTCCAGGACTCCTTC
>NW_024083791.1:0-2896 GCF_003009895.1 Hyaena hyaena | reverse complement strand
GCCTAAACATAGCAAAGGGGGCCAAACAGTCAGGGCGGCTCAGAGGAGGAGTCAGGGAAAGCTGCCTGGGAGAGGCAGTGTCTGAGCCAAGCCTGGAGGAACAAAGGAACCAGACACTCAAAGATGAGGCAGGAATGGCATTCCAGGCAGAGGGGACAGCCTAGTCAAAGGGTGGGAGGTGGAAAGGTGCACAGTATGTGCAGGGAAAGGCAGCAACCAGCATGGCTGGGGTCAGAGGACCCCAAAGAGCAGGTGGGCTGGACCGGCAAGTGGGGCCGGGTTGCAAGGACACAGAGACCTGCTTTGGAGGATGGAATGCGCTGAATGGGGCACTCCTGGCACAGTGGGCACCACACGCATGCCATTTAGGGAGGAATGGGCTCTCTTACACCCCCTCCAATGAGATGCTGGTGGGGAGGATGGGCACACAGAGGGACCAAGCTGTCAGGAGCGGCAGCGGGAGCCTCTGCACACTGGAGTCTGATTACAGCGACACCCCCTCAGAGCTGGCAGTTGATGAGGTTTTGGGAGGGGCAGGCACGGCCCTCAACCTGTGCCCTCTAGTGACGAGTGGAACAGGAGCAGAAACGCTTTCTATTGTTTGATGTAGTTAGTATGCCTCCACGAATGGGGAGCTCACAACCTCATAAGCAGACACTCAATTCCTGAATAGTGAAAAGATGAGTCACTCCATTATCCTGAGCTGGAGCCTGCCTCTGGGGCTCTCTGGGGCTCCTTGGGGTCCCCGGACCCTCTGCCCCAGGACTGCCCTGCATGGAGTCAGGGGCTGTGTCTGGACCCAGGCCATGGCCTCTGAGCCCTGGCAGAAGAGGTCACAGCTCAGGATCTGGATTTGGCTTCCACCACAGGGTCCTGCCCGGCTCCCCTGGGTGTGTGGCTGGAATGAGTGGGCGGGGCCATGCTCACACTGTGTCTTCAACCCCTAGGGCTTTCGGCAAGCCTTTCCCTGCAGTGTGTCTGTGCCAGGCCCACGAGGCCGAGAGTATCATCATCTCTTTTTACGGATGTGGACACTAGAGTCCAGAGGGGCAAGAGACTGAGGAAAGCAGGTGTCTGGCTCCAAAGCCTTAGTCACAGTTGGGTAGACACACATTCTCCAAAGGGCTTAGTGTGAGAGCCTCGTTTTATTTTGTGGCCTCCTGGGGGACATAAATATTGACAGAGAACCCTGGAGTCTGGGGCTGATGGGGCACCTCAGGCAGGGTGATGATTTGGGGAAGGTCCACCCAAGGGTCCTGCACGGCTCATGAATATACTGTGAAATCTGGGCAGCAGGTCTTCTACTGGTGGGGCTGTGTTGTGGGGATGTGGATGTCCCGCAGGGTTGGGAGTGGGCCACTTGTTTGAGAACAAGGCTTGACCCTGAGATTCCTGGGCCATTGCCTGCCGTCTGCCAGAGAAGCCTCCCTCGGCCACGGCCCTCGGCGCTGTGGAGGAAGAACCCTGGGGAGGGCGCCAAATGGTGTCCTGTGTTGCCATCCCCACCACCACACACCCCGAGCCACTCCCACCTCCCAGCCTTCACACTCATGGGCCCTCAGGACGCCCCCCGCCCTCACCCCTTGCCTGCCTGGCCACATGCCGGAAGTCCCCTAAGACTGCCCACTGTCCCTTCCTCCAGGAAGCCTTCCCTGATCCTCCAGCTGCTGATGCCTCATCTGGGTCCCTAATGCCCTCAGGCACCTTTCGGTCCCACTTCTGTCCACTCACCAGACGTCCCACCCTCTTTGCCCATCTACCCCTCCCCCCAAGCCTGATGCCAAAGTGGTGAGGAACATTCTAGACTGCCCTCCCAGCCTGTTGGCATCCCTCCTCCAGCAGTAGTGCCATGGGAGCCTTAGCAGAGCCCTGGGTTCAAGTCCTGACCCCCTCTGACTGCCTGGGTGACCTTCAGCAAAAGTGGCCTCAACCCTCTCATGTGTAAAATAGGGGTACGTGTGTGGGCTGGAGCTGGAGTGGGACCTGTGTCTCTGGGCGCTAGTTCAGCTCCGACCTCAGCCAGCTTGGGACCCCTTCCCCTCAGTCTCTGCCTGAGGCTCTAAATGAATGATCCCCAACCTTTTCCAAACCTCAAACAAACCTTCCTCGATAGACCCTTTCTGCAAATGGGGTGCCAAGACTCAGCGAGTGGCAAAGACCCTCCCCAAGGTCACCCGCAGGGACCCAGCTGTCACAGTTGTGCAGCCTTGAGAGGTTGCTTCGTGTGTGCCCCTCCGGCCCGCCCACCTGCCCACATATCTGCTTATGAGTCACCGTCACCTCAGCCAAGACAGCAAAATGCGGGGGCTGGAGAGAGAAGGTCAGCCCAAGGGGAGCAAATGGCTGGATGGGGGGAAGGCAGCGAGGGGGCTTCCAGCCACTGGAGAGCACAGCAGAGGGCACAGAAAGGAAACTGAGGCCAGGAAGAGCAAGCACCCGCTGAAGGACCACAGAAAGGGGGTCAGCCTCAGTCTCCTGTCTAACGGGTGTTCCTTCTGCTCCATCAGGCCATCTCCCCAGGGAGGGAGACAGGGCCCACGGCTTTCACAATTATCCGGGCAATTAAGTCAGGCAGCTGGTCCCGCTGGACCGAGCATTCAAGCTGACACATGGAGACGATGCTGGGACACTGACTGACAAGATCGGCACTAATTCTGGTGGGTGACATGGTCAAGGTGGATGTGCTGTCAGGCAGCTCCCCGCCGAATCAGGAAGGGGCCCAGCTATTCTGCCCACGACCCTGGGCTCAACTCCGGGCTCTGCCGTGCAAGAGGGACACACACAGCTGGGGTATGGACGGAGATGGCGATCAGGTTGGGGGAGGGCTGGGAGACCCTGAGAAACGGGGCTACTGAGCCTGGAGGGGCAGTCAGGGGAGGCGCCATTGCTGGCTCTG
>NW_024083790.1:0-2899 GCF_003009895.1 Hyaena hyaena | reverse complement strand
GAACACTGACCTGATTAATTCTGGTCACTGGCTTGCTTAAACAGTCACATTTAGTCCATTCTGTAGATGTAAATTCTACACCTACCTACCTTTTCATCTCTTTCTCTCAGGAGTAATTAGACTATATAGTTTCTCTGGATAATACCAGCGTCTTTCTCTCACCTCTCCAACCATATTCCACCCTTTCACTCTTTGAAAAAAGCTTCTTATCCCTTCTGCCTGTTCATTCTATTTCCAATTTTGCCTCATCCCCTCCCTGTCATCTCTCTCTTTCTCTATGCTCTTCAACC
This sequence comes from Hyaena hyaena, assembly GCF_003009895.1. Classification (NCBI taxonomy): domain Eukaryota; kingdom Metazoa; phylum Chordata; class Mammalia; order Carnivora; family Hyaenidae; genus Hyaena; species Hyaena hyaena. The sequence continues at coordinate 2,609 of NW_024083790.1, read as the reverse complement.
AGCACTGCATACACCCGGCTATTTAATTGTAGCTGGGAAATCTGGTTATATGCTTTTAACTATTCTTTGTCTATCGGTTTTCTTCTTTTCTTCTTTTCTTTTCTTCTTTTTGACTTTATAATGTATTTTTATTTTCTATTATTCACCTTCCCTCCTCCATCTTTTCTCCTTACTTTTTCGTTTTCCCTCTCGGTTTGCATGTTTCTTGGATTTGTCTGTGTGTTTGTGGGCCTCTGCTCCCTATATGTTTGTCTGTTTTCTTCTCCAGGGCTACCTCAAGAAACAAGCCAAAGTGCACGTGGTGGAGAGTCCCAAATACCACCACTAGTAGGGAAATAAAATAACCAAGGTCTCAACAAGAGATACCATTCAAAAAATACTCTCTGAAAGGACAGGCCCTGGACAGTCAAAGAGTCTTCTTGGGTACAGCAGTGCTCATAGGTGCAGAGAGCATAAGAAGTCTTTAAAACTAACAAGAGATAGAAATCTAACCAAAATGATGAAACGAAAGGGCACTGGGTGTTATGTGGAAACTAATTTGACAATAAACTATTTGTAAAAAAAAAAAAGAAAGAAAGAAAGAAAGAGCTCTCCTCCAAAGAAATTCCAAGAACTGACAGCTAAAGAACTGCTCAAAACAGATATAAGCAGCATAACTGAGCAAGAATTTAGAACAATAATCATAAAATTAATCGCTGGGCTTGAAAAAAGCATAGAAGACATCAAAGAAACTATGGCTACAAACAACATGGAGCATAAAAATAGGCATGATGAATTAAAATATGCGATAAATGAGGTACCTAATAAACTGGAGGCGTCCAATGCACGGATTGAAGAGGCAGAAAGAATAAGTGATTTAGAAGACACCATTATAGAAAAAGAAGAAATTGAGAAAAAAAGAGACAAACTGATCCAGGAATATGAAAGAGAAGTTCGAGAACTCAGCGATACAATCAAGTGGAACAATATCCATATCATAGGAATCCCAGAAGAGGAAGAGAGAGGGAAAGGTGCTGAAGGAGTCCTGGAACAAATCATAGCAGATAACTTCCCGAACCTGGGGGAGGAAGTAAACGTTGAAATACAAGAGGCACAGAGAACACTCCTCAGACGTAATTTAAATTGATCTTTTGCATGGCATATCATAATGAAATGGCAAAATATAAGGACAAAGAGAGAATTTTGAAAGCACCTAGGGAGAAAAGGGCCTTAACATAAAAACGGAAACCTATCAGAGTGGTGGCAGACCTATATACTGACACTTGGCAGGCCAGAAAGGAATGGCAATAGATCTTCAATGTGATGAACAGAAAAAATATGCAGCCAAGAATCCTCTATCCAGCAAGCCTGTCATTCAAAATAGAAGGAGAGAGAAAAGTCTTTCCAAATAAACAAAAATTGAAAGAATTTGTCACCACTAAGCCAGCCCTACAAGAAATCCTGAAGGGGACACTCTGAGGGAAGTGTTGCAAGGAATGAAGATACCAGAGACACCACCACAAGAATGAATCCCACAAAGAACACAACGACTCTAAACCCACATATCTCAATAATAACACTGAATGTAAATGGGCTGAATGACCCAATCAAAAGACATAGGGTAGCAGAATGGATAAAAAAACAAAATCCATCAATTTGCTGTCTACAAGAAACTCACTTTAGACTGGAAGATACCTTCATATTAAAAGTGAGGGGACAGAGAAATACGTATCATGCTACTGGAAATCAAAAGAAAGCTGGAGTAGGTATACTTATATCAGACAAACTGGACTTTAAAGCCAATAACAAGAGATGAAGAAGGGCATTATATAATAATTACAGGGTCTATCCATCAGAAAGACCTAACAATCATAAATGTCAACACACCGAATATGGGAGCACCTAAATATTTAAAACAATTGACCACAAACAGAAACAATCTTATAGATAAGAATGTGATAATAGCAGGGGATTTTAATACTCCGCTTACAGCAATGGATAGGTCAACCGGACAGAAAATCACTAAAGAAACAATGGACTTGAAAGAAACATTGGACCAGATGGATCTGACAGATATATTTAGAACTACATCCTGAGGCCATGGAATTCACTTTCTTCTCAAGTGCGCATGGCACATTCTCCAAGATACATCACATACTGGGACATAAAGCAGCCCTCAATAAATATAAAAGAATTGAGATCATACCATGCATACTTTCAGATCATAATGCTTTGAAACTTGAAATCAATCACAGGAAGAAGTCTGGAAAACCTCTAAAAACATGGAGGTTAAAGAACACTCTACTAAAGAATGAATGGGCCAATCGGCAATTAGAGAAGACATTAAAAAATATATAGAATCAAATGAAAATGAAAATACAACAATCCAAACTCTATGGGATGTGGTAAAGGCAGTCCTAAGAGGAAAGTACATTGCACTCCAGGCCTATTTCAAGAAATTAGAAAAAGCGCAAGTCCAAAAACAGCTCACCTAAAGGAACTAGAGGCAGAGCAACAAGAATGCCCTAAACCGAGTAGAGGAAGAGAAATAGTAAAAATCAGAGCAGAAATAAACAACATAGAGACTAAAGAGACAATTGAACAGATCAATGAAACCAAGAGTTGGTTTT
>NW_024083789.1:0-2903 GCF_003009895.1 Hyaena hyaena | reverse complement strand
TTTTTTTTTTTTTTCTTCTTCCGGGGTGCGGGGGCAGGAGGCACCAATCTTCCTTTCATCCCTGGCGCTGGGGTGCTCCCTCGTCTGCGCCCCACACGGACTCTTCACCTTCAGCGGCCGGGAAACCGATGCCAGGCCCCTTTTCAGGCCGCACCGGGCTTGCTGGTCTCCAGGTGAGCCACCCGCAGTGCTAGCTTCCGAGGGAGACTAAGCACCCTGCTGGGGTTCACACTGTCGTGCAGAGGTCTCATCCCTGGGGGGCCACCCCAGAGAGGCATCCCGCTGAATTCTGTAGGCTAAGCGCGTCGCGGCATTGGTGTGGACCCCCGGACACGTGCTGGTCGGTCGAGCGTCTTAGCCCAGTTTGGGCGTCAAAGGCTTACTTAGGAGATCCAGAGAGGTGCCGGGTACCCTCCCAGCTTGAGAGGTAGGGGAGCGGTGGGAGGGGAACGAGTCCTCCTGGAAAGCTGTCCCATTCGCCGATGGAGCGGTCTAGGGAGGTGATGTTAAGTGGCCCAACAAAGGCAGCTTGTGAAGTGCACACAAAATGGAAAACTGTCGTCGCTGCCTTAAGCAGCAGGTGGGAGTGCGAACCGGCCCCAGGATGTCACAACAATGATACCAGGGTCAAACCCGTGTCTACAACGGCGGGTGCATTTAACGCCCGCGTAGACTCTATAGACCAGGCACTGGGCACAATATTCTTTTTCCCTTCGATGCGGGCTCGGAAGACCCATTGGGGGTACATGCGACGGCCACGTGAGGCACGAGGAGAGCGAGCGAGGGCAGGGGGAGTTGCTGCGCACCGGGACTGCGGAGGCGGCGGGGGCGGGGGGCGGGGGGCGGGGGCGGCGGCGCAGGGGCTCAGGGTCGGCGGGTGTGGAGCCGCTGCTGAAAGGAAGACAGCGGAAGAGGCGGTCTCCCCAGTTCTGCGGGGCAGGGGACCGGAGGTGGAGGGAGTGGCTCGTGTTGGGTGGAGGGGAGGGTGGTGGCCCTGAGCGAACTTGCGGGGACGGAGGTCAGCAGTGTGCTTGGCCAGTCCCCGCCCACCCCGGAGGGGAGAAGACGTGGCCCCGAAGGTGGTCTCCTGGGAGCGGAGGCTGCGCTCTGGGGGCTCGGGTCGTTCTGGCCCCAGCGGTGCCCCAGGCGCGGCGAACTCAGCTGCGGGACGCCGGTCGGTGGGGGGCCGCCTTGCGGGGCCTCTTCCTGTCCTCCCCCTGCTCTCTTAGGGGTACGACTACTTCCCTTGCCCCCGTGCCGGCCCGCCCGGGACGCGGTCCTCGCTCCTTGGAGGCGGGACCCTAAAGTCCTAAGCCCTTGCAGGTAGGAGTGGTCCCGTCTTGTCTGCTGCCCCCTCAGCAGACCGGGCCACTCCTACGCCTGCAAATCCCGGGGCTCTTTGGACGAGGAAGGCAGCCTTGCTCTACGAGCAGTAGGGGGGAAAGGAACTTTTGAAAGCCCAGGAGAATGAATGAATGAATGAATGAATGAATGAGCGATCGAGCCGTTGGCTGGCTGGCTCATTGGGTAGAGCAGGCAACTCCTGATCCTCGGGGTTATAAGTTCCAGCCCCACAGAGATTACTTAAATATAAAATCTTTAAAAATACAGTAGGGGCACCTGGGTGGCTCATTGGTTGAGGGTCTGACGTCGGCTCAGGTCAAGATCAGGGTTTGTTGGTTCAAGACCCACACTGTTCTTTGCACTGAGTGTGTGGACCCTGCTTATTTTTCTTTGTCTCTCGTTCTCCAAAATAAATAGACTTTTAACAAATAAAATGAGTAAAAAGCCCTCGAGGAAACTGTTGCCACCGTCTTGACCTCTAGTGCATTTAGCCTTGAGGACACGCAGCCTGGGTAGTCTGGGAAGCCTTAGGACATCATCCTGGTGTGCTGTGTTCCCCAGTCGCTAAAGAACCCCAAGGGCCTGCCAGAGGGGAACATGTTCAAAGGAGAACGTACGCATCCGAGGTCTGTAGAGCTACCTCCCTTCCAATACCACTTCCAGACAATCAACCAGCTTCTAGAGTTCAGCGATAAGACATGAGAGCAGAATCTCATGCGTCTCGAGTTTGAGAGATGCTTCCAACAATCCTTGTATCAAATCAGACATGAAGATGGAAAGTAGGAAATATTCTGAATCAAACAAAACTGAAAATACTACAGCTCCTGCACCAGGTGTGGTGAAAACGGCCTTCAGAGGATGGGACACAGCTTTAAAGGTAAATCCAGACAATTAGGGCTGAGTGCTCATGAGCGACGTCTCCATCTCAAAGACTTAAAAAAGAATAACAACAAGGGCTGGTCGGAGCAGAATCAAATATAAAAGCCAGAGTTTAAAAGTGAGAATCAAACTTAAAAAATAAATACAAAGAACAAAGAAAAGTAGAAATACATATACAAAAGAGAAGAGTCAATGGTTGGATCTTTGAAAAAGACAGCTCGGGTATCCCGGGAAGAGGGAAGAAGGAAGTCACTACTGCCCATCTGGTACATTTAAGGAACCAGTAAATGACTATTCTAAACACATATCTGCCAACCCATTAAAAGACTTAGGGGAAATGTATGTCTTGCAATAATGCTCTGCGTGGGGGCTGCGGGGGGCGGGGGGGACTAGTCCTACAGGCGCTAAACATTTTTTAAAAAATTAGATTCCAATAGGGGCGCCTGGGTGTCTCAGTCGGTTGAGCGTCCGACTTCGGCTCAGGTCATGATCTCACCGTGCGTGGTTTCGAGCCCCGCGGCGGGCTCTGTGCTGACCGCTAGCTCAGAGCCTGGAGCCCGCTTCAGATCCTGTGTCTCCCTCTCTCTCTCCCCCTCCCCTGCTTGTGCGCTCTCTCTGTCTCTCAAAAACTGAATAAACCTTTTTTTTTTTTTAAATTATAATGTTTTTTTTTTTAAATT
>NW_024083788.1:0-2904 GCF_003009895.1 Hyaena hyaena | reverse complement strand
AATGAATGGAGTAACGGAAGTCAACAGAGGTAGTGGTATCAGCACTGGATTCAAACCCATACTCACAGATGAAAGCTGAGCTCTAGCAGTGTGAGAACATTGTTCTTGCAACCATACTGCCTAACCAGAAGCTATTCCAAGTTCTCACAAATTATACTGTACTTTGGAGAACAGAAAAATTTAATCTGAAGTTCAATGTGGGATCACCCTAGCTATCACACTGAAAAAGATGACTTAATTTCTTTTTTCAATATGCACTATGCTTACAAGAGGTCTAGTCCAAAGGGTGCAAGGACAGATAACTATTTAAAAGCAGGAAATGGGGAAGTAATACTGGGCAAGAAGGGAAATATATTGCCCTTCTTTTCCTACTCTTTAGGGAATGTACATTTCCATCCCTCAACCCAGCAGTAAGTTGATAACCTGTGTCTCCCCTCAGAATTACTGTTGAAAACCTCACACACTGCACAAAAATTATCCAAAATTCCCTGTCCACTCCACATGACTCATAGCCTTAATTCTGCGTGTGTTGAGTTCGTACATCTGAGGGGGTAAAGACAAGGGAATTGCTGATAGTGATGACACCAGATTTCACAGGATTGTAAGTGTAGAGAAGAAAGAAAGGCACCTGTCAAGAGCCCCCATTTCCCTCTTCAGACTGGGTCTCAGGTCACCACCTAAGAAGACTCACCACTCCAAAAGGAGTATGTAGAACAGGTAAGTTCCTCATTGAGGGTGACCGGCAGAAGTTTGTGACAGTTAAAAACAATAACACGTAAAAGCTAATAGTGTTATATTTACAAAAGTAGCAATGTCTTACATATTGTTAAAGAGCTTGCTATGCACTTTGAGAAATTGAACACTATAGTCACCAGTGCCTAGTGCAGGAATGAAGATGATCTAAGTGATTTTGTAGGTGCCCACGAGGCTCAGTGACTTTGTCTTCACAAATGGAGGGTGACTTACAGGGGGCAGAAGGGAGGGAGAAAGGAAGACTCTGATTCAAATAGAATACTTAACCGGAAGACCAAGCCAGCAGAAAGGGATGAAACAAGAGTCTTAGATGCCAGATAGTGTGTATGTTTCTGAATTTTCACTATGCCCTGGACAGGAGTATTTGTTTTGAGCAAACCTGTAGCTATTATCTAGGTAGGATAGTAAAGTTTCCAATTTAGAGTCAGATTTACCGATTCTGAGCCCCATTTCTCTCATAATGTTATAAATCTAGGGAAAATCAGAAAGAGGTTAGTCTATTTGGGATCTCAAAGAAACCCTTTTACAGAACTATTATGTCTGGTAGACTTAAACATTTGTTAAGCCCCAGAAGTGATTGGTTCAGGGAGATTTAAAAAGATACTCTTCTTGACTTGCTGTTTCTGTTACGTAGGAGGTAAGAACGAATGTGCTCAAGGAAAGTTTCAGGTCAAGTGAGATTAAACAGTGGAAAGGTGTTGAGTAAGACCCAGGTAAGCTTTTGTGTCATTGATTCTCAGGTAGGAAACAGTCTCCAGAGGGATCAGACAAGATCAGCAATGTCTGCGAGGATGACATTCACGTCTTTCAATGGACAGCAGGTCAGACTCTAGTATGAGAAATATATGTAGCTGTCTTGTGGCACGGCATCAAAGTAGTGTTTAGAGAATTCTATCAGGTCATTATGAGATATGGCTAATCAGTTAAAACAGCAATTACCCCTGAACAATGATATTTATTCATTATTTGCTTTGCAAATGTTTATTACACCCTTATTTTGTGCCATGCGTAGACTACCTAGGGATGGTACATAATTCAGGGCTGACCTCATGAAAATTTATCATATAGAATGGAATTAGCAAACTATCATCTGCAGACCAAATCCAGTTTGTAGCCTGCTTTTGAAAATAAAATTGTATTGCAATGAAGCCACACTCACACATTTCTATATTGACTATGGCTGCATTCATGTTGCAGTGGTAAAGCTGATTAGTTGCAACAAAACTATATGGTCCACAAAGTCTAAAATATGAGTGATCTGACCTTTTACTGAAAAAAGTTGCTGGCCTCTAATCTAGGAGGAGACATACATGATAGACAATGGATTTCATTGCAGGTGTACAATCTGTCACTCCGTTATCCTCCAGCCCAAATTCTCCTGGGAACTCCTAGAGTGAAAGATAATTCATCATAACTCATCATCAGTATATTCAATGCTATGAGCCATTAAGACAAAGTGTTTTCCAAACTGGCTTCCTACCCTGAAAAGTTGCCTAAGTGGATTAAACAGAGGGTGAAAAGAACCTATTAGGGAAAGGTTAAATGAATCAATTCATTCTAACAGAATAGAAGGGCAAGAATTACTATTAGTGACATTATTTGTTAAGATAGTTTTCCCTTAGCAGAATCAACTTTCATGGAAAATATTAATTCTCTTACAGAAATTACACTTGCAATTAGTATGTTCTGACCCTAACCTGACATAAATATGAATGAAGAAAAAAGTAGTATCACATTATGTTGAAAAATTTATTTTTTAAAATTGTTGAAATTATTCCAGTTTACCATTAAACTCAGTGGCCCTATTAAGTTGCCCCCTACAAGATAATAATAGTTAATAATAATAATAATAATTTATTGATTACAATCATCTGTGGATAGTACATTACCTTCTCAGGGAAGAACAAATTAACCATCCTGTGATGCTGGCTTCAGGGAACAGCTCTTCTCATCCTGTGTCCTTCATCCTACTTGGGATCCCAGGACTCGAGAATTCCCAGTTTTGGATTGCCTTTCCATTTTGTGCCATGTATGTTGTGGCTATAATTGGCAATATCACTGTCCTTCATATAATCCGAATTGACCACACTCTGCATGAGCCCATGTACCTCTTTCTAGCTATGCTGGCTATCACTGACCTGGCCCTCTCCT
>NW_024083787.1:0-2910 GCF_003009895.1 Hyaena hyaena | reverse complement strand
ATCTCAGTGTCATTGTGATCTGCATTTCCTGATGATGAGGGATGCTGAGCAACACTTCATATGTCTGTTGGCCATCTGGATGTTCTTCGGAGAAGTGTCTTTTCATGCCTTCTACCCATTTCTACACTGGATTATTTGTTTTTTGGGTGTGGAGTTGGGTGAGTTCCTTATAGATTTTAGATACTAGCCCTTTATCTGATATGTCATTTGCACTTATCTTTTCCCATTCCATCAGTTGCCTGTTAATTTTATTGAGTGTTTCCTTTGCCATTCAGAAGCTATTAATCTTGATGAGGTCCCAGTAGTTCATTTTAGCTCTTAATTCTCTTTCCTTTGTGGATGTGTCAAGTAAGAAATTGCTGAGGTTGAGGTCAAGGAGGTTGTTCCTGCTTTCTCCTCTAGGGTTTTGATGGCTTCCTGTCTCACATTCAGATCCTTTATCCATTTTGAGTTTATTTTTGTGTATGGTGTGAGAAAGTGATCTAGTTTCATTCTTCTGCATGTTGCTGTCCAGTTCTTCCAGCAGCATCTGGTAAAGAGGCTGTCTTTTTTCCATTGGATACTCTTTCCTGCTTTGTCAAAGATTAGTTGGCCATACATTTTTGTGTCTAAATCAGAGTTCTCCATTCTATTCCATTGTTCTATGTGTCTGTTTTCGTCCCAATACCATACTGTCTTGATGATGACAGCTCTGTAGTAGAGGCTAAAGTCTGGGAATGTGATGCCTCCCATTTTGGTTTTCTTCTTCAATATTACTTTGGCTATTCAGGGTCTTTTGTGGTTCCGTACAAATTTTAGGATAGTTTGTTCTAGTTTTGAGAGGAATGCTGGTGCAATTTTGATTGGATTCCATTGAATGTGTAGATTGCTTTGGGTAGTAATGACATTTTAACAATATTTATTCTTCTCACTCATGAGCATGGAATGTTTTCCCATTTCTTTATGTCTTCGTCAATTTCCTTCATAAGTTTTCTATAGTTTTCATTATACAGATCTCTTATATCTTTGGTTAGGTTTATTCCTAGGTATTTTGTGGTTTTTTTTGTGCAATTGTGAATGGGATCCGTTTCTTGATTTCTCTTTCTGTTGCTTAAATATTGGCGCATAAAAATGCAACCTATTTCTGTTTGTTGATTTTGTACCCTGCAACTTTGCTGAATTCGTGGATTAGTTCTAGTAGGATTCTGGTGGAGTCTGTCGGGTTTTCTATGGAGAGTATCATGTCATCTGCGAAAAGTGAAAGTTTGACTTCTTCTTTACCAGTTCTGATGCCTTTTATTTCTTTTTGTTGTCTGATTGTTGATGCTAAGACTTCCAGCAATCAGCGCTATGTTAAACAATAGTGGTGAGAGTGAACAGCCCTGTCGTGTTCCTGATTTCAGGGGAAAAGCTCTCAGTTTTTCCTCATTGAGGATGATGTTAGCTGAGGGCTTCTCATAGATGGCTTTTATGATGTTTAAGTAAGTTCCTTTTATCCCGACTTTCTCAAGGCTCTTTACTAAAAATGGATGCTGTATTTTGTCAAATCCTTTTTCTGCATCTATTGACAGGATCATATGGTTTTTATCTTTTCTTTTGTTAATGTGATGTATCACATTGATTGATTTGCAAATATAGAATCAGTCCTATAACCCAAGATTGAATCCCACTTGATCATAGTGGATAATTCTTTTCATGTGCTGTTGCATTTGATTTGCAAGTATCTTGTTGAGGATTTTTGCATCTGTATTCATCAAGGATATTGGCCTGTAGTTCTCTTTTTATTGCTGGGTCTCTGTCTGGCTTGGGAATCAAAGTGATGCTACCTTCGTAGAATGAGTATGGAAGTTTTCCTTCAATTTCTATTTTTTGGTATAGCTTGAGAAGAATGGGTATTAATTCTGTTTTAAATGTCTAGTAGAATTCCCCAGGGAAGTCATCTGGCCCAGGGCTCTTATTTGTTGGGAGATTTTTGATAACTGATTTGATTTCCTCACTAGTTATGGGTCTTTTCAGAATTTCTATCTCTTTCCGTGTGAATTTTGGTAGAGAGTGTGTGCTTAAGAATTTGTCCATTTCTTCTAAGGTGTCCAATTTGTTGGCATATAATTTTCATAGTATTCCCTGATGATTGCTTCTTTTTCTGAGGGGTTGGTTGTAATAAGTCCATTTTCATTCATTATTTTGTCTACTTGGGTGCTCTCTCTTTTCTTTTTGAGAAGCCCGGCTAGAGGTTTGTCAATTTTATTTTTTCAAAAAACCAACTCTTGATTTCATTCATCTGTTCAACTGTTTGTTTGTTTTTTTCCATTGGATTCTACGTTTATTTCTGTCCTGATTTTTATTATTTCTCTTCTCCTACTGGGCTTGGGGTGCTCTTGTTGCTCTCCCTCTAGTTCCTTTAGGTGTGCTGTTAGGTTTTGTACATGCGTTTTTTCTAATTTCTTGAAATAGGTCTGGAGTGCAATGTACTTTCCTCTTAGGACTGCCTTTGCCGCATCCCATAGAGTTTGAGTTGTTATATTTTCATTTTCATTTGTTTTCATATATTTTTAAATTTCTTCTCTAATTGCCTGATTGGCCCATATGTTCTTTATTAGAGTGTTCTTTAACCTCCATGTTTTTGGAGGTTTTCCAAACTTCTTCCTGTGGTTGATTTCAAGTTTCATGGCATTGTGATCTGAAAGTGTGCATGGTATGATCTTAATTCTTTTATATTTACTGAGGGATGCTTTATGTCCCAGTATGCGATCTATCTTGGAGAATGCGCCATGCGCACTTGAGACGAAAGTGAATTCCATGGCCTCAGGATGTAGAGTTCTAAATATATTTGTCAAATCCATATGGTCCAATGTGTCATTCAAGTCCATTATTTTAGTGATTTTCTGTCTAGTTGATCTATCCATTGCTGTAAGTGGAGTATTAAAGTCC
>NW_024083786.1:0-2912 GCF_003009895.1 Hyaena hyaena | reverse complement strand
CTCAAAGTGGCCTGGTGGGATAGCTGAGAGGAGGAGCGGGGAGGGGCTGTTGAGGAGCTGGGCGGGACTGTTCGGACAGTTCGGAGGCGGAGCTGCGGAGGGGCTAGTGTGGCGAGTAGCAAGGTGAGACCGGTAGGGTATCGAAGGCGCAACTGGGGCGGAGCAGGGTGGGACTGGTGAAGTGGCTGGGAGGAGGAGCTGGGGGGCTCGGGGCGAGGTGGGGGCGGAGCTACGGTGGAGAGGGGCGGAGCTGGCAAGAGGCGCAGGTCGGATCTCGGTAACCGCTTGGGGGCTGAGCAAAGGCATCTGGGTGGCGCATCTCGGTGGCGCAGACCAGCCAATGCCCTTCACAGGGGACCGGTCCTCGCCTCACTCGTAGGCAACGAAGTGGCAGCCCCAGGGTCCTCAGCGGCCTCAGGCGACCCTTAGAAGGGACCCCAGAGAACACAGAGGCGGGGAGAGGGTGTGACCTGCAGGTTGAATCCCGCACCTCCGATCTTGACGCCCAAGCAGGCTCTCCTTCCAAGCCACCCTGGGAAGGCCAGTGGGGTCCTGAGGGACGGACTTTATATGCACTTATTTTGCAGGTGAGAAGAAAAATTCCTACTCTGCCCCTCAGACCTGACAGGTGCCACACAAAGTCAACCGCCCTGTCAGAGCTGTGTCCTGCCCTCTGTCTCTCTCTCAGTCAGGGGCTCAACACACTCAGTGTCGCCCTGCTTTGTTCCTGGCGTTCCCTTACCCTCACCCTCCTTCCGCATTTGCTTGGCGACCAAATCCGGTGTCCCTGCCTCCGAAGTGCCTGATCGGAATAGATGCTCCACTTCTTGTCCCCGCTGCTACTTCCTGAGTTCAGATCTGAGGTCTGGGGCCTTTTACCTGAGCCTCCACACCGGCCTGGATGCCTCGTGTCTTTCCTCCTCTATTGGGGTAATTTCTAAAATATTCAGCTCAGCCCTGGTACTTCGGAGTGGCCTGCAAGTGAGCTTTTCCTGGACATTTTTTTTCAAAGCATAAGAATCTTTATCCTCAGCTACCCCACTCTCACTCAGCAACCCACTCCTGCAGGAGGAACAAAATCAGCAGTGAGAAGTAGAGGGACTGCAGATAGAATCCTTAAGGAAACAGTTTCTGGAAGAGTGTCTTGTATCTCTGGTGTTTCCTGAATTCTTCATAGCTTGGGACTTCGTTCATATGACGCAGGCAGATTTTTAACCCCTCTCTGGCCCTCATGTGATCCCAGCCAGCCCTGTAGCTTAACCATGCTTCCTAAAACAACTTTGCCCAGGGGTTTCCCTGACTCCTAATTCTTGGCATTCAATTACCTGAACCTTTCTGGTCTCAGTTTTTCCATGTGTCAAATGAGGATAATGAAAACAATCCTCTGGTTGTGGCGTTCCTATGAGCACTGAATGGGCCCAGGTCAACCATACATAACATGGCCTCGTTCAGGGGAGTCCTCCTGTCTCCTTGGGCATAGCTTCCCCTTCAGTCTCACGGCCTAGACCCTTCCCCAGTTCCCAGCACTCAGTGCCTCTGCCCTCCACACTACTCTCTCATGGCAGATACCCTCCCTCACTTCCTGTGGCCTCACAAAACTCCTCCCCCCCCAACTCTCTGAGCCTGGTTTCAGGGCCTGCTCCTTCTTCCTGACAACTTTCCAGAATTCTCTCTATGGTACTCCTTTTGTGCAAGGTTACCTTGGGCTGTTTCTGTTTTGCATGCGTATGTGTGTGCCACATACTACCAGGTTACTAAAGCTATACTGGTATCTCTCTGAAAACAAGGAATCTGTCCACATCCCCTTTGTGCTGTCCCCAGAGCTTGCCTCTGCTAGAGGAGACACTCACTAGATGTTGATGATGGCAATAACTGACCAATTAAAATCATCCAGGATTCACCGACTCTCCACCATGATGAGCTACTATACCACGCTGGGCTTCGGCAGACGAGTGACATAGGCCCTGACCTGGAGTCAGTGCGTGCTAGTTGGATAAGAAAGTATGATAAGAAAGGATGTTAGTAACTCTCCTTTGAGTTAGGATCAGACACAGTCCACAGAAAGAACTATCTGTGAAGTCCTCCGAGGCCTCAGGAGAGGCCAGGATGCACCTTACTGCGAGATCAGGAAGTTTTCAGAGGCAGGCTGGTTCTGAATTGTGCACTGAAGAATAGGCAGGGTTTGAGGGTGGTGATACAGGAGTCCAGTCCTGGGAAGTCAGCTTTAGGCTAGGAAAACGAGATCAGAGGCAATAACGAAGAAGAGCCAAGGCAAAGGTGCTTCTCACATCCTATCTCCTCTGATTCTCAAATCAACCTGGCGAGCTATGTGCTGTTAGATCCACTTGATGGACGAGGAAACTAAGAACACAGAGGCCAAGGGACTTGGCTAAGATCTCTTACTCAGCTGGAGGTTGGGGAGAGTTGGGCTTTAAACTCAGGACCCGCCAACCCAGAGTCCACGTGACCACCAAACAGATTGGAAACATAGGATGTACACTCTGAGCCTGGTGCCAAGGCTGTCAGCCTGCTGCCCTGAGTTATGCTTCTGAAGTGTATGGCTAGCCTTGGGCCTTGCATGTTTTCTTTCCCATCTGCAAGGCAAGGGGCTCCGCCTCTGACCACTCCCACTCCTTCCAGCTCTAGTGCAGTGCGGTTCAGGACTTTGAACTCTGTTGGTGTACTCCTTTCAGGTTGCAGGAGGGACTGTTACACTTGAATCAAGAGAGTATGCATTTCACAAAATGTACTTTTTTTTTTGCTTGCAGTGTTGTTACTTTATTATTTTTTTTACAAATACATTATTGTCAAATTAGTTTCCACATAACACCCAGTGCTCATCCCCACAAGTGCCCATCCCCCCTCCCCCCCACATCCATCAGTCCTCAGTTTTTGTCAGCATTCAAGAGTCT
>NW_024083785.1:0-2912 GCF_003009895.1 Hyaena hyaena | reverse complement strand
GGCATGGGGACAGCCTTTCTTTTAAACGTAACTGTGACGTCCTTCTCGCCGACAGCGTGCAGACCTGTCCGGCTGCCTTGCAAAGGTCTTTTGTCCTCACTCATCCAGAGGCAGGACTCAAAGGCCGCCCGGCAGGTGGGGGCTCCGCAGGCCTAGGTGGGGGTGAGCCACTGCCTTCATTTTGCAGGTCATGTCACCGCCTTGAGGGATTCCCAGGATCCGTGGCCCTAAGGGCCCCACCGTCTGGATTTGTGGGTCACTGCCTGTCCGTGTCACATGTCAACTCCTTCCCACTGCAGGGAGAAGGGGTCCCCCGCGCACCCCGGGAAGGGTCCGGGTTTCCAGTCACCCTGCCCGGGTGCTGGCGCTCAGAGGAGCAGCTTCCAGCAGGTGCCGTCTGGAGCCACCGGGCACATGTTCGGCAGGTTTCCTAGGTGTTTGTTAACCAGCAAGTCGGCGTTTGCTCCCCAGGCGTCACCGCTCATCGGGGTCAGCTCTGTTCTGGGGCGAGCCACGAATTCGCTGCCCTGCCTCTCTCAGGTGACCCGCAAGTTAGAATCACGTTCCCCACACCGGGGCCCTGTCCTCACCCATGTGACCATCACCAACGCTTGTGACAGAGTGAGTGAGGGACGCGAGAGGGGCTGCGCTGCCCACGCACGTGTACTTGGCGGACCAGGGCCACGTATTCAGGCCCACGGCCCCCCAGGTCATGGGTTCGGGAGGCCAGTGTCCTCTGTTTACAGCTCCAGAAAGATCCTGACGCTGTGCACTGGGCTCCTCCGCGGGCGACATCTTACTAAGTTCTCAGTGGTGGTTCCTTCATCCCGCAGATGAGGACCGGGGCTCAGGGAGGGTAAGTGTGCCCAAGGTCACACGTCCCGCGGACCCGGGGATCAGCCCGACGCCCTGCTTCCGCGATTGCCCGGCATCGTTGCCAGCAGGCAGCGGGGCAGCGCCAAGCAGCCAGGCTGCGCCCGCCCCGTGCAGACCGTGTTGTTGCCTCCCACCATTCTTCTCATGGCCCCAGGGCATTGTCTTGTCCCTGGGGGCCTGTGCCCCCCTTCCTGCCTGTCTGCAACCCACTGTCCCCTCCTGTCCCAGTCCCCGGCCTCCTCTCTGTCCCTTGCCCAGCCCAGCCCTGCCCCTGGGCCTTGGCACATGCTGTGCCTTTTGCCTGGAATGCTCTCCTGATGGGCTCTGCCTGGCTGGAATGTGCTGTGTTCATCTCAGGTCAAAGTCACTTCTCTAGCGAGGCCGTCTCTGATCTCCCTGTCTAACGTGGTCGCTATTCCCTGCTTTCTTTCAACTCTCAGTTTATTTTCTATAGAGAAGTTTCATCCTCTTTTATCAACCTTGGTTTTTCCATCATTGTTCATCGTGTCTCCTGCACTGAAAGTGCCACCCTCTGAGGCCGAGGATCTGGCGTGCCCATTCATAGCCCAGAGAGGGCGAATCATAAATATTTGCTCAGAATATAGGGAATCAGTGAATGAAACAGGTCTGAATGAACTAGTAAAATCTAAGGTAAATATAAATGATGTTTCCAAGATGTCATATTATTATGGCAAAAATTAAAAAAAGGAACGGAAAGGAAAGAGACTACTCTGTCTGCAGAAAGCTGGGACTGTTATGACTTATTCCCATCCAACACGAAGAATAGGAAATAAGGAAAGGCGCTGGGGATTTGGGCTCGAAACAGCATCAGTGGATGACTGCTGCACAAGACAGGGCCTGAGCGGGGAGGGGCCAGAGAGGGAGGGAGACACAGGATCCGAAGCAGGTTCCAGGCTCTGAGCTGTCAGCACAGAGCCCGACGCAGGGCTCGAACCCACGAACTGTAAGATCATGACATGAGCTGAAATTGGATGCTTAACCGACTGAGCTCCCCAGGTACCCCACAGAGTCTACTTCTGATCTGATTACTGACATGGTCCACGTTATAAGTGACAGGACCTTATGTGCCATGCTGGAGCCGGAAGGTCTATTCCCTGGTCCTTCAAGGGGCATCTGGACCCTTGTCTGTTTGGTGCCTTCATTAAATTCCATAAGGCCGTGAGGAAATGCTTGGTTCGTTTTTGTCTTTCTAATTGAGGACCTTCCTTGCCCGCTGCCCACCTGAGGCCAGGAAGTCAGCACTAATTATATCATAGGGATGCTGAAAAGGGCTCTGAGCGACCCTGGACAGAAGGAGACCTCATCATTCCCCACGGGGGCGCCTGGGCCCAGAAGCATCTTCTTTCCCTCCCTCCCCTTCGTTTCAAGCCTGATCCAGGCGGCCTTTTCTTTGCCCTTCGCTTCAGGCGTCCCTTCTCTGAAGCCAGATTCACCTGCTGCTTAGTCTCATGGCTTCATGTGGCTTTCATGATGTTTTTATCCCAGACCCACTTCTGTACCTGAGAGAAAGGGGAACTGGCTGTAAAAAGGAATCGTTTCTCTTAATTACTCTTAAACTCTGGAGTGACTGGCCTGAGGGCGGGGAGCCGGGGCTGTGCGGTGCTTGTGAAAGCAGGGCCATAAATCACAAGGCCCCACCGCTGGCCCGGCCGCCTCCTGCGGACTGCGTCACAGCTGCCCTCGGTGGCGTTTAATTGATGGCTTTTCTGGGAGCGCTGAGCGATGCTGTCTTCTGTGAGATGAGAACCCAGGAGCAGAATCCGGACGCGGGAGCAGGAGCGAGGCCGGGCCGCTCAGTGGAGCTCACGGGAGCTGTGAAGCCGTGTGCACTAGCACGGGGGCCGTGAGAGAGCACGAACGGTTTTGTTAGCGAGAACCAGTCTAGCCCTCAAGCGCCTGTGTCAGCGCCCAGGCCATCCCGGCTCCGGGCCGTGCACCTGGCGGCCCGCGCGGTGCCCCAAGGCCGCGCTCCCTGATCGATCAAGAGTGCCCACGAGCCACCTGGGGGTCTGGCG
>NW_024083784.1:0-2921 GCF_003009895.1 Hyaena hyaena | reverse complement strand
AAAAAAAAAAATCCAAATACAAACTATGGCATCATAATAGGGATTTTCATGGATATGTGAAAGAACCCCATAGTAAATTCACTGTGATAATGGAATATGAAAAATAATAAAACATGATCAACTTTGGTGATCTTTACTGCTTTCAGTCTTTAGTTTTATAAAATTAAATAAGTTAATCCTCAATATGTTTAGTTTTAGGAGAATTGCAAATTGTAACAAGTTAGACCTCATTCTCTCTTTTATTCCTCAAATGTCTACTGAGCATGTGCTTTCTGGAAGGCCCCATGCTAGGACTGAGGATGCTAAGATCAAGACCTAGCCTTTCCCATAAAATTTTACAAACTAGTAGCTGGGATCATAAGGAAGATGCTGAGATCCACTCTGTGTCTTCTAAGAAAGTAAAACCAAAACAAAAACACAATGAGCGAGAAGGGAGGTATCCCAGGGCAGAGCAGACTGTAAATTCCCCAAAACAAGGCAGTTTAAGTTTGGGGATATTGTAGGCCAGTTCATGTGATGTGATTAAAAATTAAGCTACGGAGTGGACTAGAGTGAGGGTGTGGGAATGGTGATCAGAGGCCGTACCCTAAGATGATGCATCTCAGAGGTGAGAGAAAAGAAACATCTTTGAATATGCTCTAAGTTCTAAAATTAAGGTTCAATATTATGTGCTCCTTGACATTTAGTGAAACTGACAGGGCCTCACACTGTCTAACTGGAAGTTCCCCTCTATACTCTTCACTTGCAGATAAGGGCCACTACCAAACAACCATCTTTATCAAGGGGACAAGACACACACCCTGCTTATTCCAAAGCAGATTTCTGTTCCCTACCAGGATGCAAAATTATTCAAAGAAGCTGATTACATGGCAGCATGGGAATGAAAGGCTACCTGAAGCTCTTGACACCAAACCATGCCTCCCACAGACTTGGCTCATTCACTGTGTTCTTGACTAGAACACCCGTGTTGCACTGTGGAGCACATGGCGCCCTTCTCTCCTAGCCAATGAGCAAACATGATTAATAACTGGTTGTCTGTCTCATGTCTACAGTGTCCAGTGTTGCATGTTTGAACTCCACATAACCATAGTGTGGAGGCTCCTTCCTCACCTCATGGGGTAAACAGGAGGCCATTCAAACTGATTCTTATAAATTACTTTGGCTTCGCAGATAATCCAGAAAGAAATCTCTACCTGGAGCAGTGTATTAACCTGTTAGGAATGCCATAACAAAATAACAAAATTTTGGTTTAAACCAAAATTTATTTTCTCATAGTTCTGGAGGCTGGAAGTCCCAAGTCAAGAGCTGGCAGGGTTCATTTCCTCTGAGGCTCCTCTCCTGGGCTCCCAGATGGCCACCCTCTTTATTTGGGGTCTCTTTGTGGGTCCTAGTCTTATAAGGACCCAAGCCAGACTGGGTTATGGCCTACCCTAAAGGCCTCATTTTAACTTAACCATCTCTTTTATTATCTCATCTACAACTGCAGTCTCATTCTGAGATACTGCGGGTTTATGGCTTCAGCATGAATTTTGGAGGGACACAATTCAGCTCTGAAAAGACAGGAACCCTGAGCGTCTTCATTCCAATCGCAATACAGAAGAACACAGTGCACAAATAGTGCACATTGTCTCCAAGGACTTTCTGAGATAAAAGGGTGAACTCCCTTGAGATGACATGCACAGAAGCCACTGTATTGATACTTTTTGCTGTGAGCTGGTACAGTCAGAGCCCACTCTGTTTAAGAGCATTTTAATTAGGTTATTTTGATTGTGTTTTGGTGAATTCTAAGAGAAGGCTAGATTTTTTCCCAGGGGGGTGGGGGGTGGGGTGGGGGGGTGGGGATGGGGAACAAACGAAAACAGAAGTGATTTGAATGCCAGGACAACTGAGAAAGGCCAAAAGAGCTGGGCTTTGACAAAATGCAAGGAGTTCAGAGTTGCAGCTGCCTACAGGTGGGGAAAGAAAAACCACACACCAAAATTAAATGTTCTAGGGGTGCATGGGTGGCTCGGTCAGTTAAGTGTCTGACTCTTGATTTTGGCTCAGGTCATGATCTCATGGTCGTGTGACTGAGCCCCACAACAGGCTCAGCATGGAGTGTGGAGCGTGCTTGGGATTCTTTCTCTCTCCCTTTCTCTCTGTTCCTCCCCTGCTCATGCTCGTTTGCTCTTGCTCGCTCTCTCTCAAAATAAACAAACTTTTAAAAACATGCTCTAACAGGGAAAATATACTTACTTCTACTTGCTATAGTGAATATTTGGCTGATTAAATCTTCTTTTGTCCAGGACTACTGCATTTCCTAGGACATATCCTGGATTGAAGAAACATTCCTACAAAGGAGGGTGATATCCTTTAGGTAAACATCATTATAACTTCCTTTCATTAAGTGCCCAATATTTTCCAGTCATCTTGACAGATGCTTTATATACAGCACATACATTCTCACAGTCTTACCATATAGTTTACTAAACTCAGTTGGCACATGAAAAACTTAAAATATTCTCATATTCACAAGGCGGTGTCAGAGCTAGACTAGACTCCTAGTGTGAATACATCCAGGGCATGCAATGGCCCACCACGCCCACCTGGAAGCAGACCTTGTATACCTTATTCACTTTTCTTGTTGCTACTCCAAAATATAGCTTAGCCGATTGGGGGAAAAATGGAATTCATATACAGAGCAATAAGAATACCAAAATAAAGGAGAGGTATGAATAATGAAAGGAAGAATATCTGGTAACAGTATGATGGTCTGCATATGCAGTGTAGCCTAACTTCAAATCATGGTGGTCTCGCACAGTCATCTGGCTCAGCTTAGTTCCTATGGTTAAGTATTTTAGAGCAGAAGTTACCAAAGAGGCCAAGTCTGGGGCGGGGGTAAAGCGAAGGAATAGATCAGCATGGGTTTTTTTTTTTTTTTT
>NW_024083783.1:0-2921 GCF_003009895.1 Hyaena hyaena | reverse complement strand
CAGTTATAAATCAACCCTGTCACCAAGAGCAACGCCATTTTTGGCGAAGGAAACAGACGGTTCCCTGATTCCACTTGCTCCGTTTGTGACTTCAGAGATGATTATGTGCACCTTTCTCGGAGCCCAAGTGCCAAGGAAACAGGAAACAGACTCCTGTCAATTTTAAGGGTCCTGAATAATCCTGTTTGTCGTGACCTCTGGCCTCCACGCCTGTGAGGGCATCATGCTGGCCCCGCGTCTGCCGTGCTGACCCCTGACCGGACAGCGTCCACCGCAGAGTTGCTCCCACTGTTTGACAGCTGTGTCCCCCTCCTCCAGGCAGCCCCCCTGAGCTCTGATTTGTCTTAGGGTCACTTTTCTCGAAGGAGAAAACACATTCACAACAACATCGCCCCGTTTCCCAGACTGTAGAATCCCAGGAGTCTGACAATCCTGCCTTGTTTTGTTCATCTCTGTCCCCATTGGTCCAACTCTGCTGGTGTAACCTTGTCTTGATTCCTGGCTTCTTCTGAGCAAATGAGGGTTTTCCAATCTTCAGGTTCTGATTCCCTCACCCCCAGTTTATGTCTCTCTGCTTGCATTTTACTGGCAGCAGCAAGCAGACAGCACCCCACGTGTTGGAAAGCAGGTGCTGGCAAACCCCACGATGCCTAGAGTGCAAGACTGTTCTCACTGCCCCTCCATCCCAGAGCCAATGACGGTGGCTGTCATGCCAGCGGAGTGCCCATTACGGATACCTTCACGGCAAAGTGCACGTGTATGTACACGTGTATGTGTGCTCAGAAGGTGGTGTAGAATTGATTGCCTCCCAGTGACACACAGCGCAAGCCCCTGAGGCTCCTCTCTCTCCAGAGACTGGTGTCTCCCTGTGATATAGACGGGACACTGCCTGGGAAGGAGCTCCAGCGATGTGTGAGGAGTGAGCTCGCCAACCTCCATCCACCTGCAGGGAGACTGAGCCAAGAGAACACAGGAGGGACAGAGTTCACAGGCTGCCCACACGCGGCTTCTCTGCTGCCCGTCTCGGAACTCTGATCAAGACTGAACTTTTCATCACAGCCTCCAACAGCTGCTGCAGCTGGATTGCCCTTCTTCCAGGAAGGTAGGGCTGTTTTTCTCATGTATGGAAAAGAATAAAGGAAATTTATTTAAAAGCCCAGGCCATCCAGAGCTGGTTCCCTTTAGCAGGGAATAGAATCAGGCTCTCCTATGTCCCAACATCCATTCTATTTTTAGTCATGGAAAATTGACCGCCTCCTCCTCTTCGCAGACATAAATCCCCTCATTGGCATCTTTTTAACTGAAATGTTAAACAAGAGAGTTTCAGTGTGGACTCACCTGGGGAAATAGTGGTTCTTCTTGGAGCAGAAATACCCAGGGACAAAACTGTGATGATGTAGAGCTGCATCGGGCCAAGTGCCCCCCCTTCGCCCCTCACTGTGGTTCTTGTGGACTCGGCAGCCCTGAGCCTTCCCTCTTTACAGTCTGGGGAGGAAACTAGCAGCTAAAGCAAGGGCAATTCTGCTCCACACAATTCAGAGTTTTACTTTACCACCAAACTGTGTGGCCAGGGAGGCAAATGCCAAACACAGTGACCACAAGTATCAGCTTCCCTTTGTTACAATTCTGGAAGGAGGGTTGAACTCACCCAAAACACAACAGTGTCCCTCAACCAGAGTTCATACTGCAGCTGATGATTGCCATCGGTACCAAGGAAAATAAACAACTTACTCTCCTTAAAGTGGGATATGGGACGATTGCCTGAGACCAGCTATAACGGCCGAGGGCTCTTAGAAATATGCTTTTGTTTTCTGGTCAGGATATTTGAGAGAAAATAGGAATTTTCATTGGAGATTTTTGTTTGTTTTCTATTTGTAAGAAACCTGCTTAGGTCTGACCCCACAGGTAATCCATCTGCCCAGTCATTTGGAAACCCCAGAACGGACCACTCAGAGTGACGGATGTTTGTAACCGCACTTCCTAGTCTCTACAGGCTAATACTGTAGAGGACACCGGTACAGTTTATCCCATTTGCTCTATGAAATGTCAGTGGATTGCATTAGATGGCTGAATTTAGGTGCTCTTGCAGTAAAAGTGTATTAAGCGTCTGGACTTAGGACCCACTGGCGAGAGAGTTTGCTTGTCGGGGACTGTGAATTAGTCTCGGCAGCATTATTCATAAAGACAGTAGACCCGTGACTCAAATAGGGAGATTACAGAGGTTTTCCTTAATGCTGTTATCAGGTCAGTAATTATTTGCTTCATAGAAACACAATGAGTGTGAATGATAATCGTGTTTCACTGTTCCTGTATGAGAATTCTAACTGTGTGTCTCCAGTTCTGTGTACCTTCTGTCAGGCCTTTGCTCACTACATGAATCTTTCAATTTATCTCTTACATCTATTGTCTAGCATGTGTCTATATATATAAACCAACCATCTTTTCAACTTCTCTGCTTTATCACAGCATGTGCATTGACGGCCTGTGTATTTTATCCTCAGGTGTTTTGGTATATAAATTTCAACTCTGGTTTGGTATATGATCCTAATGTCTCTCCTATGTTTGCACATTTCCTTGCAATCCATTTAGTGTTTTCATGACTAAGTGACTTCCTTTCTCTTTCTTTCTGGATAATAAGTCAACCTATTATATTTGTTAGTTTGCATAATTTTATCTTTGTTGTTTCTCTCTGTGTCCAAATGCTCGTTTCACTCACTTTGTTATTTTTCCAGTGGTTATGAGACCTGATTTTCTTCCCGCAGGAATAAAACAGGAATGACAAAGAAAGGTGACTCTCAGGTAGGGAGGGATGAAATGGATGAATTCTAGCAACCCGGCAGGGTTTATCTTGCTGGGCTTCTCTGAGCAGCCCCGGTTGGAGACGGTCCTGCTCGTGGCCGTGTCCATCATATACGTTCTGA
>NW_024083782.1:0-2924 GCF_003009895.1 Hyaena hyaena | reverse complement strand
TTTGGACAAGCGTGGGTGGGTGCCTCTTCTTTTATCACTTAAAGAAACATAAGCTCCCACTTCTCTCTCCCCAAAAATCCTTCCCTACTTTCAAAATGAACTAGTGAAATGTTGGCAAGTGTTGGAGCTGGGCAAAGGGAGGGTGGGGGGTTTTAATACTATTCTCTCTCCTGTGTATAGATGTGTGAGTTCCACAGTAAAGCGTTTTAAGAGACAAAGGGACTGATGAGTGTCCATTGTCGAGCAGTCCTCTTGCTCAGAGGCGCTCTTACAGCTTTGCTGTGTAGCTAATCCCCACTCTTCCTTTAAGGCACAGAGCAAACACCATTTAGTCCTTGCCCCCATTGGGATCACTGCCTTGGTCTCGTTCCCACTGAAGGCAAGTGTGAGGAGACTGAGGCTGACAGGGGTGCAGCCGCAGGTTACTGTGCACCGTGGCCTTGTTCTGTGTGAGGCAGGGCAGTGACTACGCCAAGCCAGGCAGCCGCGCGCTCACACATGCACAGGCAGGGGGTGGGGGGGGAGGGCAAAAACAGGAAGTGCCACCACCCCGGGTGGGACACAGTGCTCTAGAGAGGGGAGACCTCTGAGACCACAGGGCCCCCAGGTGGGTGTGGGGCAGGGAATGGTCAGAGGTGAAATGATGATCACCCACTACCCTCCTGGGGTGGGGGATCCCAGAGGGGAGGAGAATCTGTACGGTGTAATCTGTACAGTGGGAGACAACGCATACTCGGCCTACGGTGGCCTAGGAAGGGTGGCTAGGACACGCTTAGGGGATGGATCGGGGGAGGAATGAGATGAGAGCATGAGTGGCTGGAGAAACACCTGTTATCGAGACAGGTGTAGGAGAGGGAAGCCTGTGGAGCGTGGGGGGAAGGTAGTGAAGTTGGTGGGAGGCTGGTGGGGTTGCAGGTGCCTACAGGACATTCCGATTTAGGTGGCTAAATTCCTGACTTGTGGCTCAGGAATTCAAGACATGCTGCGTATCTGGCAACTGACAAAGAGATGGATGTTGATTTAATCACCGCCTTCTTGGAATGTGTGCGCCCTGGCCCTGCCACCTCCTAACCAGAGTCACCACAGATTATGCCTACTGTGTTTTTAAATATGTTCACTGCATTACAAGCAAGTCTTCTCTGATTCAGAAACATGAAGGCTGTAACCGCCCCATAGCCCGAGGAAGCCAGGCCGGCGCCGGCAGCCAGGCGAGGAGGGCCGTGAAGCGCCAAGCCCCTGAGCGTGTGGCTGTGCGTGCATGGCTCCTGTGCCTGCAGACACGTGTGCGTGTACACAGGAGTATATGGGAGTACCTGGAAGAGGTAGAAAAGCAACATATTTCCCCACACGTAACATTGATGGAACGCTGAGGAAGTGATCTGTGGCCCCTTTCCAGGGAGGATGAGCACTATGTGTACAATTTAGAAAGGGTGTTTTTTGGAAGTGACTGAGTGTGGAAGACACGCAAGTCTGCACACACTGGCCCCGAGGTGCTTAGCCTGGGCCCGAGGGCTGCAGACTTCGGGGGCTCCATCACAACCCTCCTAATTGCATCAAGAAAAGGTGCCAATTAGAAGCAATCCCAAAGGAAAGACTGCCCTCTGATGAATTGAACTAAACTATTAAAACTTCAACAAGATAGTTCTAGTTCACTTGGGAACTAATTAGAAGTTTTGCTGAACGATTACTGATGCCCTTCTTAGTCTGTGTTCTGCTCACCAAGGTAATCTATGCTCACTGTAGAAAATAAAGAAAATATGGGCAAGTTTGGAAAAGAAAGTAAAGATCAATCATCTCACTAACGACAACCAAAATGACAATGTTGCTGTCTTTCAGGACACGAAGAACTCAGTCATATTTTGTGCTCAGAACACTGACCGAAACCTGCTAATCACCCAATAAATGTTACTGCTTATTATTATTCTGCTGTCAGTAGGCTTAGGGAATCCTTCCCCTTTCGGAAATCAAATAAAGCTCATCTAAATTCTGTTTTGCTATTTCATACTAATCTTACTGTGTGCATAATACAGAAATACTTCCTCCTTATAAACAATTGGTATAAAACAGAAAAAAGCAGTGGAAGTGTGGATGCAGTCCCCCCCTCCCCTGCCGCAGGAAGTACGCAGCGCTGCTCCTACCCGTCAGTGCTCACTTGCCCACTCCCGTTCCATTCCATTCATGCAAATGTCACTTGCACCTCAGAGTCATTCTTCCAAAGGGTAAGCAAGAGAGGCGTTTATTCGGGGACCCTGGGCTCCATCGGCAGAGAAATGTGTCGAGGGCGCAAGCCCCCCACACTTCCGGGCCCACCTTGGGCACAGGAGGAAGGAAGAAAAGCTGGAATGTTCAGGGAGCCCGATGGGAGCGCTGACACCAGGTCCAGAGGTGTCACCTGCAGGAGCAAAAAGTCAGAGGGCGTGAGACTGTACGTGGGCCCCCAGGCACAGCACAATCCGAGGTGTGAAGAAACGTCTATGGAAATAAGGCACAGGAATGAGCAGCCTGCATGTGATGTTGGCCAGAGTCCACAGGTATGTAGAAAATACAGGAAAGAGCTTGTTAGCAAGTCAAAGCGAAGCTGCTCATTTGTCACCCTGTGAAGCCTGGTTTTTCTCTTGATGGACCTGTGTCAGTACGACCTCATTACGCAGAAGGCTGGAGGTGTTCTTTGACACACTCTTCACCCTCCATATACAGTCCCACCTCAGATCCATGAATTTGACCTCCTAACACTCCTTCCCTGTGTTTTCTCGTCAATGCCTTCACCCCCTTCCCTGCCCCTGGCGATCCTCTCCACCACGCGGTTACCCTTTCTCCCCAAGTATGTCCACTCCATGCGGAGAAGCCTCGCCCGCCTTTGTCACCTGCTCTCTGCCCATTCCCGGAGCCCTCATCTCCGTTCCTGGAACCCTCACCACAAATAT
>NW_024083781.1:0-2932 GCF_003009895.1 Hyaena hyaena | reverse complement strand
TGAAAATTGCAGTCACAAGTGGATTATTTACTATTGTTAGGAATTGGCTAGCCCTGGGTGGGACAGTTGCTTCTGGGTCAGCTGGGCCCCACTCGTCAAAGCATCAGAATACGGAAAATTTTAAAAACGTGGTTAATACAAGGAGTCGTGATGAAGCTGAGTCCCTAACCTGAGATCAGGCCAGTGAATAGGGACAGAAGTGGTAACAATGGGTGGGTGACTACCTCACAGCCTGGGATTTGTTCTTTCTCACCCAGCCTGAACGTGGCACATAGGCCAGCTCTCTTATCTCTGATTTTACAACTGAGGGCCACAGAGCCCCTGATGTGACTTTTGCAAGGTTCCCAGTCTCCTGGGAGCTGAAACAGGGTTTGGGCTCATCACCCGGAAGGCTCCCCTCACCTCCCACTTGGCAGCCCATCTCCTGTCCAGCACGGTTGTGGTTAGGCACACCTTCCCCTGCAGACAAGGTGCCAGGTCTCCACTCCTGCAGGGACAGAGTCTTCCCAGGTAGAAATCTGACACTTTACACGGGGACATTTGAATTAGCCAAAGCCTCTGCCTGTAAGACAGAGAAGGAACCTGGAGCCACCCTACAAACTATAAGGTCTACAGGTGAGAGACTTTCACTAAGTCTTCTCCAGGTGGGAGATTCACCTTGGCTCACCATAAAGGAAGAAGAGCGCCAGGGGCACTTTGCTGCAGACTCTTCTCGCCGCTTGGTTCAACTTGGGCCTAGTGTCAGCGTCTGGGTTCTTGGTGGGCACATCCCTCCTCCCATCAGCTACCCGGTGAAGTTTTGGCTTCTGCCCTGCATCCTCCTACTGACAATAAAACAGGTAACGTTTAAGGTCCATGTCCTGCTAAGGGGGTGAGAACCTGAGGTCTGATAAGAGGGGCATAGGGAGGGCATTTGCATAGGGCTACATAAGATAACTGCTGGATAGTGTTTATTGAGTATTTATTACATGCCAGGCACTGTACTGAGAGGGCTTGTTAAAGGAAAGACAATGTTGCCTATACAATGACCATCGAAATGAGCTCTCGATTCATTTATTTGTAAGCAAGGGAGCCGTCAGCAGTGAAGAAATTTATGGAGTATCAAACGATGGGAATTAGGGGTTTTTATATACTTGAAACTGAGAAGGGGTGGTGTATGGTGGTCCTGCCTGGGTAGGGCAGAATGAGTCTGCAAATCCAGACCCAGGTACTGCTCATGTGAGTAAACATATTATCCATTGGTTGGAGACAGCCTTTGGTGCAGGAGATGAGAGTCCAAGATAGTGGGATAGCTCAGAGTTTGTGGCTGTCCTCAGTTTTGGAAAGTTAGAACCACAGTTGTGAAACTAGGTGCTGGATTTTAATGTCTCCCAGGCAAGTATTACTATCAGCGGACAGTCTGTTTTTCATGGCGTAGGGAAGGAAAACCTGTCTTCTTGGATGCCTTAGTTTCTGCACTTGGGCCCTGGAAGGTAAACTAACAAAAGACAGGTTCCAGGAGAAAAGACATACATGTTTTGTTTGATATTAATATTTTTACATGGCATAGGGGGTCTGTTTAGAAAGAAGGGAAAACTCTAAAGAAATGGTTAGGCCAGAAAGCTTATATACTATTGTTTGACAAAGAACAATACATCTGCAGAGAAGTGGCAAGACAAAGGAAGGAGGGGAATTTGAGGGGCAGCAGACAATTGGAAGGCAAATGTATGGGGAAACTCATGAACAAGAGTTGGGGGGTGTTACTGAGATTTTTTATCAGCTGGTGGTGCCTCTGGACTGATGAGGGACTATGATTGTCTCTTGTTCTCTTTCCTGGTGTGAGAGAGAGATCTACACATGGGGGATTTGTGTCCTATATTAAGGCAAATGGCGGAAGAGCAGACAGCTGCTTTGGGGTCACTGCTTCCCAGTTGTCTTCAGCTCACAGAAACCCTTATGCCAAAGTGGCCCATTTTGGGCTGGCATCTTCTGATTCCCTGCCGTAGTCTTCGTATATTTATTTTTACTTAATTTCCTGGTCCGATGATATTGTCATTCTTTGTCAGAGTAAGCAACTCGTCCAAAGTCAACACTCTTTTTGGGTGTAGAGCTGAGACTTGAACCCGGGTGTTCCAGATGAGGAACAGTAGATTACACTGTCTTTTGATCCCAAACTGGAGGCAAAGTAGTTTCTATGTTCTTCAAGCGGGGTGCGTGTGGTGGATCTGTGTTGAGTAATACCCTGTGTGATGGGGTCAGAGTGGCATTTCTCAACAGGGACAAGGGTGTTCGGCCCTCGGGGGACATTTGGCAATGTCTGGAGACATTTTTGGTTGCCACCCCTGAGAAGACCCTAGAGGCATCTGGAAAGTAGAGGCCAGGAGGCTGCTAAACATCCCAACAGTGTGTAGGACAACCCCCACAAGGGTTATTTGGCCCATAATACCAAGACCACCCAGGTTGAGAAACCCTAAGTAATCCAAAGAATCATTTGGATCTTGTTTTGAGGTGAGGGAGACTAGGTGGGCCCACATCCCTTTCTACTGGACACCTTGTGCTCTACTGAGTCACAGCTTCCTCAGCAGGAAATTCCCACCTGGAAAGTTCATTCTCCAAAGGAAAGGAAATAATGGAAATGGCCTGTGCACTGCCACTGTGCAGGTAGTTGACATGGCCTTACTTTGTACCCTGAGCAGTGAGGGGTGACTCAGGAAGGTTGTGAGGGACAAAGCAGCAAATATGTTCCATCTAGGGGCGCCTGGGTGGCTTAGTCGGTTAAGCGTCCGACTTTCGCTTAGGTCATGATCTCACGTTCGTGGGTTCGAGCCCCGCATTGGGCTCTGTGCTGACTGCCATCTCGGAGCCTGGAGCCTGTTTCAGTCTGTGACTCCCTCTCTCTCTGACCCTCCCCTGCTCACGCTGTCTCTCTCTCTCCTAGAAATAATAAATTAAA
>NW_024083780.1:0-2940 GCF_003009895.1 Hyaena hyaena | reverse complement strand
TGTGCCATTTGGAGAATTGCTCACGACTTTTATCTCGGTTTCCAAATCTGCCTGTGTATTTCTATGTTTTCAGGTGGTAAAGACATTTTATAGAAAAATGCTCTCGAACCCGTACATAAATGGGACTCAGATAATCTTACCATAGAGCAGTCGTCTTAAGAGGATTCAACATGTATTAGAGTGACATATACTCATTTTTGTAAGTGCAAAACACACTCCGCTGATGTTGAAGGAAAATGTGCTCGTTTTCTCCAGAAGGGCAGATGTATTTCTTAATATTTAATGTGTATAGGTTCCCTGATTTGCTGTCCAGGGGAGCTGCTGGAACTCATAAACTTTAAGTGAGTACTATTTTGTGTATTTTCATGTTCCCAAACATGCCTATTGCTTACAGTGGAGTCTTCTGCACACATTCCAAGTGTCATTCCAATATCCCTATGGGGTAACTTCTACTCAATGAATGCCTTTATTCCCTTTTCCAAATAAAAATGCAATAGAGTTTTCAAATTGTTTCACTTTCATATTTTGTATGCAAATGGGAAGCCATGTGGGACTTCGTTTGTAGAGCTTCAGAATACAACAAAGTACACTTCGGTCTGCTATTGATAGTGTCATGGGATTCTGTATACAAAGTTGATTCATGTATTACAGACATCACTCAAGAGTCCTGCACATATCTAATAGTTTCGAATATACAAACAAATTTTTATATCTTATATTATCATAAAATCTCTTCAATTTAACTCTAAATTCGTTGAGATTAGTATGAACTTTCGTAGATGACTATAAAAACAATAATATTCATCAGTGGTGGGAATGACAAGGCCGGTGCTCTCTGAAACACTGGTAAAAATATAAATTAGTAATAGATTTCATTTGTAATAAATAACATTTCACGACGATAGCGTTGAGTGTATTTAATGATTACGGCAATGGTAGAAAACATCAAGATGTCAATTAAGATAATACTTAAGTGTTTAAGAAGTAGATATTCGTATTGCATAGACCAAATCATGATATTTTCACATTTTGAGCCACCTGAATATTTTTTATGGGTCTATTGTTATGAACTGAATACTAGTGTCTCTCAAAATTAATATGTTGAAATCCTACCCCCCGAATATGATCGTCATTACAAGTGGAGCATTGGTAGATAATTAGGTCATGAGGATAAAGTCCTCATAGATGACATTGGTGCCCTTATAAAAGTTACCCCACGAGTGCTCTCAATACTCCGCCATATGAAAATGCTGAGAATACTGCAGTGTGCAACACAGAAATGGCCCCTCAGTGGAACCAAACCATGCTGGTACGCTGGTCTTACACCTCCCGTCATAAGAAATGTGAAAATTAAATTCATGTTCTTTACAAGCCATCCAGCTTGTGGCATTCTGGCTAGCAGCCCACACCACACTGAGACATGTGTCAGTCAAAGGAGAAGTGTGGGTGACCGAGAAAGTGGGTATAGCTGTAGGAAAACAGATGTAGCATTCCGGAAGCTTTTTGCTTTTGTCGATAAACACAACCAACTTATGGTGATGCAAAAGGAGATCGATCAACCGGGAATATATTGCCTGGGATCTCATTGGCCAACCTCACATTTGGCATCAAGAATCAGGGGAGCCAATGAATTGGCTGCAATAGTCAGCCTCATGAAATTCAAAGCAGGCTCTAGCAGGGCAAGAGCAATGATCC
The DNA here is from genome assembly GCF_003009895.1 of Hyaena hyaena. Classification (NCBI taxonomy): domain Eukaryota; kingdom Metazoa; phylum Chordata; class Mammalia; order Carnivora; family Hyaenidae; genus Hyaena; species Hyaena hyaena. The sequence goes on along the minus strand of NW_024083780.1, from coordinate 1,245 downwards.
AGAATAATAAACCCCTCTGTTAAAAATAAAAGTTTTCATCCGATACAAGATGGTGATGTGGAAACGGTCTGAATTCACCTCTTCCTTTGACGTGCCAAATCTACACATATTTGGAGAGAAACTCCTCCTGAAGGACTGAGGGCTGACTGAGCCATTTCTGCACAACAAAAAAAAATAGAGAGACCACATAGAGACTTTCAAAAGAGGTGGAGACATGGTAATGAAGAGAAACACCACACGCGACAGAGCAAACTGCAGAGAGGAGAGATACTCCTGGGACACTTGGGCAGATTCATGTGCCCCGAGGCATGGCACAAAAATAAAGCCTCAGTAATAAGAGCAGCTACATTGTAAAGGAACTAGTGCTAGAAATATAAAAGGGCAAGATTGCTGCTAGAACTCTCTGGGATGGAAAGGCTGATAAGCACCATTCTTCTTGATGTTCTAGAACCCTGCACTTGAGTGGTGCAGATGAAAGCAGGATCTGGGCACCATAATCAGTCAGCCGTCTTAGCAAGCCCCAGGCCCTTAGCTCACGCCATTCTAGGGGCACAAGAAGAATAAAAAAGGCACGTTTTAAGAGAGAAAGTAAAAGATAAAAGACCCAGTCCTAGAACTCCACCAAATGAAAGAGCAGCTGGATTTCTGACTGAGCAGAGAGGTTAGTGGCACCATGGTTTATGCCTCCCTCTATCTGGACACGCAGACAGGAGCGGAGTTCAGACACCATATGTGGCCTACCAACTCAGGGAGCCCCAGGACCCTCAGGCACCCCAGTCTCCAACGTGCTGGGGCACAGAAGGAATAAAGAAATATGGTTTCAAAGTGCAACTACTATATAAAGGATCCGGCCCGAAAACTCCACAAAACGGCAGGGGAAATGCTTAAACTCTCTTCGGGACAGAGGCGCTAACAAGCACGACAGTTGACATGTTACCTACTACATGATAGCCTTTTAAGGTGCCCTAGTCAGATGACCACTTCAGTGAGCCCTGCTTCCCAAGCCCACACCAGTCCAAGACACCCCACCATGGTGGTCCCACGATGACACACACAGAGACACTCTTGGTCGGTGTTCACTGCAGCTTCAGACATCTTGCCAAAGTGACACAGGTACAAATCACTCTGCAACACTCCACGCCCACACCACATAGTCTCCGATGACTCTACATGTGGAGTGCCCTGGGATTCCCTGCCCCACACCTGCCTTAGATCCAGCCACCCAACCAAGGTTTCTCCTGCATC